>NC_089492.1:110476021-110728521 GCF_036850765.1 Saccopteryx bilineata
TAAATTTTGTTTTCTGTTTAAGGGCATTGTTTAAATGTCCTTCTGAGCTTGTTTATGTATTCTTGGTTGAATGAATTATTGCCCAAAGTCCACTATCACCAGCATTTACATAGCAACCTAACATCTGGAAATTGTAACTAATATTTGTTTCTTACTGGAGTTCAGAAGCTCCTCAATGTGAGCCAAGCCATGTTTAATACCTCTTCCAAACAAATTATTTACAACTTTCCCTAAAGTCATGAAATTTCCATTTATTGTGCATTTATTTTTGTACCAATTACTCTGCCAACCACTAATAAATATATGTTTATACACTCTCACACTCCATATATTTATTTAATTCTCACTCTAATTATGTGAAATAGGTACTGCTGACCCCATTTGCTGTGGAATTGAGGTATTGTAAAGCCAGTGGCCGCAGCCACCATAGCAGCCACCTGGCCCCTGCAAGTTCGCATTAGATTCGGACAGACGGTAATGAAACAATGGAGCCAAGAACTGGTGGGCCATTATCTTAGTTGTAGCTTGCACCCGGCGGGCAAGTAAAAACACACACTGGGCTCCAAAACCCACTCATTCGGTGCTCACAAAGCTACTGACTTATCTGAGTTTCCTAGAATCAAAGGTCTTTAGCTCACCAGACTTATTCACTTCTGTTCCCCATCTCCTTCTCTCTGCACAAACTCTGCACAAACTGGCTTCTCTCAGTACTCTACCATCTTGGCTGCCTCTCCTGGCCTCCTCCACGTGGCCTTTCTCTGCTCTCTGCTCTCTAATGCCAATCTCAGGAACCAAGAGCGCAAGCTCCCAGTCTGCCCCACTTCATAGTGCAGAAATCAAAACCTTTAATCCAATATACAAAATAGGAAAGTCTCTAATATATACAAAGTCACTTATCTGAGGCATGATGGGATTGCACCACCCCACATCAAAAAGGGTGGGAAAGGATTAGGCCTAATACCAAGCCCCAGGCTACAAGGATTCTGCCTGCCCACAGCCCACCCCCAACACACATTAATATCACCTGGGCAACGGGCTTCCACATGGGCAGTGCCATCTTTAACAAAGTGAGCATAATATATTTTATCTGCCCAACAGGTATGCATTTAGAAATTCTAACTTAAACCCAGATATGTGTTACTGAGCCCACATGGAGCCACTGTGCGCAAAATCATCTGACTTATAATTTGTTCCTTGCCTGTGTTCTGTATTCTCTCAACTGGTATCATCCAAAATATATTACACTGTTTTGATTTGAAGACATGGTGTTTTGCATTCTTATAAAGAGAAGCACAGACACATTAATGAATAAGTAGGATGAGGAGTTAAAGAAGTTGTCAAAGAATTAGAAATTGAAGTGGTTAAAAGAAGTCATCAGGATCTCTGATCAATCCAGGAAAGACGGTGGAACATTTTTTAGTGGATTCCCTGTATGACTGCTGTAAGGGTGAGAATAGGATTAGAAGCTTGTTTAAGCCTTAGATAAGCTCAACTACAATAAAGGGAAAACACTAGACCTGGAGTCAAAAGACACAGTTTGAATCCAACTTTAAATCCTAGATTTACTGCCAGTTAAATGAACTTGGGCAAATCACTTGACATCTCAGAGCCTCTGTGGCCTCAAATTGTAACACCCTTGTTATATAACTTTTGTGAGGATTAAATAAACAACATTTATAGAAATTATTTATAAACAATAAAGCATTATACAAATGCAGATATTATTACTAATTTACTTGCTCTAATGGTTGAATTACTGGAACTCAAGTCTAGGGCAAATGATACTGTGTTCTCATAACCAGAGCAATATTACCAACAGCAGGGCCAACCATCATGGCAATTTTTATATTTGCTCAGTTTTCACATTCTTTTTTCTTCTTTCAATAGTGCTGTGAGGCATCACCATTATATAAAATTCACAGAACAAGAGGATGAAACAAGAAGTTCTCTAGTGTCAGGAATAAAATTAGGATTTAATTCTACCTTTCACTGGGCACGTCCCCTCTTTAGAATACTTTTGCTTAACACCATTTATGGGAAAAAATGTAACAAGAATCTGGGGTTAAATTTAGCAGATAATATTGAAAGATGAAACTAGAAGAATATATTTAGAGAGAGCCTACTTGACATGAATTGTTATCTGCTGGGAAACAACTGGATTTCAGGCATTCCTAGAGCCCAGCCTAGCAATTACTCATCACTACGGGGGAACGTGTGTTATAACTGTGCTTAACATTCTTTTTTTGAACATCTCAACTTTGAATTTATATTTAAAAGTGATTTATTATTTTTTTCTATGCAAGACTTCCCATATTTACTGATACATCCTAACAGTGGACTAGCAAACCATCAGGGGAAAGTAAAGCTTCACAAACAAACAGATAATTATCAGTTCTGTGACTCTTTAGCATTTAAATTGTTTGCCTTTACCAAATAGAGGCTGTAAGTACAAATTGTTTTATTATTAGCCTAAGTGCTTTGCTTACCTTAAGCAATGAATATTTTTAGCTCTGATTGTATAACCAGTAGGATTTAAGTACAACGTTGAGGAAGGGAATCTGAACGCACATTGTTTAGTGGGACACTTCATTTGACAGGTATATTTTAGCATGGAAGTTGTCCAGTTGAATGTGTCATTAAGCTGGTTTCACTTTTTCTTACACTGTAACTGATATTTCCAAGTGAGGGACATTTATTTCTTTAATACACTTGGGCTTTTCTGTGCTTCTTGTCACTTTATTCCAAGAGAGGAAGAATGACATTGTTTTGTTGAATTTGAGAGAGGAACTGAGTTTGCAGAATCCTGAGTTTGGGCATGGCCATTGCTCCCCTCCTCTGTGAATAGAGAAGAGAAAGCTATTCTGCAGAAAGGGGAGGATAAACTAGATTCAAAAAAGACAACTGCATGGGTTCCAGTAGCTTTTATAGTTTTTACTTTCAGTTCTTTTCTGGGACCTGGTTGAATTTCTGCATTGGGTTCTGTGAGATGTCTGTTTTCTTGGTTTTCTTTCTTTCTTTCTTTCTTTCTTTCTTTCTTTCTTTCTTTCTTTCTTTCTTTCTTTCTTTCTTTCTTTCTTTCTTCCTTCCTTCCTTCCTTCCTTCCTTCCTTCCTTCCTTCCTTCCTTCCTTCCTTTCTTTCTTTCTTTTTTTTTTTTTGTATTTTTCTGAAGTTGGAAATGGGGAGGCAGTCAGACAGACTCCTGCATGCGCCCGACCAGGATCCACCCGGCATGCCCACCAGGGGGCGATGCTCTGCCCATCCGGAGCATTACTCTGTTGCAACCAGAGCCATTCTAGCACCTGAGGCAGAGGCCATAGAGCCATCCCCAGCGCCTGGGCCAACTCCGCTCCAATGGAGCCTTGGCTTCAGGAGGGGAAGAGAGAGTCAGAAAGGAAGGAGAGGGGGAGGGGTGGAGAAGCAGATAGGTGCCTCTCCTGTGTGCCCTGGCCGAGAATCGAACCCGGGACTCCTGCACGCCAGGCCAACGCTCTACCACTGAGCAAACCGGCCAGAACCCTTGGTTTTCTTTCTTTCTTTTTTTTTTAAATTTTATTTATTCATTTTAGAGAGGAGAGACGGAGACGAGAGAGAGACAGAGAGAGAAAAGGGGGGGAGGAGCTGGAAGCATCAACTCCCATATGTGCCTTGACCAGGCGAGCCCAGGGTTTCGAACCGGCGACATCAGCATTTCCAGGTCAACGCTTTATCCACTGCGCCACCACAGGTCAGGCCTTGGTTTTCTTTCTTGTCAAAATTTCATACACAGTTTCAAAAAATAGAACAGAGTCAAAGCAGAATAAGAGACTTCTAGAGTTGGATGAAGTCCTAGATTAACCTACACTAACTTAAACTCACCTCAGAATTTGAAGGACAAAAGACACGAGTTTATGACTCCTCTTTACCACTGTTAGCTCCTTGGTGAACCTATATACACCGTGTGCTCTATAATGACAAATGGGTTTTTTGTTCAACATTTTTTTTTTCAAGCGAGGTAGGGAGAGAGACAAAGAGACAGGACTGTTCCTGTATGTACCCTGACCAGGGATTGAACCAGCAACCTCTGTGCTTTGGGATGACACTCCAACTAACCAAGCTATCTGGCCAGGGCTGTTTTTATTCAACATTTTATTTCTAACTCTGTGCCTGGCACATAATAGGTACTCAAACAATATTTGTGCAGTTAATGAAGTTAAACAATTCTCAGTGCATGGAATGTTGCATCATGGTTGCCAGAGGTGGGCAAGTAATCAACAAAGGGCAAAACCAGCCAATACGAGAAATAAAGGCCTCTGAGCAGAGAAAGTGGGAACTAGACAGATAACTGGCTTGTGAGGGAAGAGTGACAGGTATCCCAATATGTCAGATACATTAGTAGTTAGGACTGGTATAGCGACCCTGGCCAGTTGGCTCAGCGGTAGAGCGTCAGCCTGGCGTGTGGATGTCCCAAGTTTGATTGCTGATCAGGGCACACAGGAGAAGTACCCACCTGCTTCTTCACCCCTCCCCTCTCGCTTCTCTCCTTCTTCTCCTTCCGTCCTGTAGCCATTGGAGCAAGCTGGCCCCCAGAGCTGAGGATGGCTCCATAGCCTCCACCTCAGGTGCTAAAAAATGGCTCTGGTTGCAACGGAAAAAGGGCCCAGATGGACAGAGCATCATACCCTCCTGGGCATGCCATGTGGATCCTGGTCCAGGTTCATGCGGGAGTCTGTCTCTGCCTCCCTTCTTCTCACTATAAATTAAAAAAAAAAAAAAAAAGGCCCTGCCTGGTTGGCTCAATGGTAGAGCGTCGGCCTGGCGTGCAGGAGTCTCGGGTTCGATTCCCGGCCAGGGCACACAGGAGAAGTGCCCATCTGCTTCTCCACCCCTCCCCCTCTCCTTCCTCTCTCTCTCTTTCTCTCTTCCCCTCCCGCAGCCAAGGCTCCATTGGAGCAAAGTTTGCCCGGGCGCTGAGGGTGGCTCTGTGGCCTCTGCCTCAGGCGCTAGAATGGCTCTGATTGCGGCAAAGCGAAGCCCCAAGATGGGCAGAGCATCGCCCCCTGGTGGGCATGCCGGGTGGATCCCGGTCGGGCGCATGAGGGAGTCTGTCTGACTGCCTCCCCATTTCTAATTTCGGAAAAATACAAAAAAAATAATTAGGTATAGAAACCAAGTTGTCTGGCTCCTAGACTACTATTCTTTCCAGTATAGTAGTCACCACTTCACCTTCTCTAGAAACCAAGAGACAAAGACATAAAATGCTAGACTAGGCCCTGGCCGGTTGGCTCAGTGGTAGAGCATCAGCCTGGTGTGCAGAAGTCCCGGGTTCGATTCCCGGCCAGGGCACACAGGAGAAGCGCCCATCGGCTTCTCCACCCCTCCCCCTCTCCTTCCTCTCTGTCTCTTCCCCTCCTGCAGCGAGGCTCCATTGGAGCAAAGATGGCCCGGGCGCTGGGGATGGCTCCTTGGCCTCTGCCCCAGGCGCTAGAGTGGCTCTGGTCGCAACAGAGCGATGCCCCAGAGGGGCAGAGCATCGCCCCCTGGTGGGCAGAGCGTCGCCCCCTGGTGGGCGTGCCAGGTGGATCCTGGTTGGGCGCATGCGGGAGTCTGTCTGACTGTCTCTCCCCATTTCCAGCTTCAGAAAAAAAAAATGCTAGACTAAGTCATAAAATGTTAGGCTAAGACTGTATTCCACACAAACCCATCTCAGCCTACATCAGCATTATCTCTTGTGCTTTCTGTCTCATCTCTGACACAGGGAAGTTTGTTGTCCTACAGGAGAACTGAGTCCTGCCCTGGCCTGGAAGCTCAGTTAGAGCATAATACTGATGCACCAAGGTTGCTGGTTTGCTTCCCAGTCAGGGCACATACAAGAATCAACCAATGAATGCATCAGTGGGTGGAGCAACAAACTGATCTCTCTCTCTCTCTCTCTCTCTGCCTTTCCTCTTTCTCTCAAATCAATCAATTTTTTTTTTTTTAAAAGAGAGAACTGGGTACTGAGAGGAACGCTACAGGTCAAAGTGCATACTTATATCTGCTTCCTATTTATCACCCAGATTACAAATAATCATTGGTAACAAACCCCAATTGAAGGTTGAAGTTCAAGTATACACTTTGGGATACCAGTCATTAATTTTTTTAGTAAGAAGTAATAGCTTCCATATATATATTTATATTTATACTTAATATATAATTCATAACTTTTATATATAAAATTCTTTTAAACTCCTATAGCCTTATTACCTATACAACTCATCTGTACAATCCTAGATCATCTTTTCTATTGCCATCTTGAACAAATATTTATTTTAGCTTTTTAAACATTTTACCATTTTAATTTTTCACTTAAGACATCTCAATAGGCTTTTTAATTCATGATGTCAGAACCTAAATTTTGTATCTGACTCCATGATGAGTAGGCAATAGGCATGTGTTATATATTTACTAAATAAATGGAGACTTAAAAGTGGAATTTATTGTAGATCTATTTTTTTTTTTTTTTGTATTTTTCCAAAGTTGGAAACGGGGAGGCAGTCAGAAAGACACCGCATGCGCCCGACTGGGATCCACCTGGCTTGCCCACCAGGGGGCGATGCTCTGCCCATCCGGGGCGTCGCTCTGCCACAATCAGAGCCATTCTAGCGCCTGAGGCAGAGGCCACAGAGCCATCCTCAGCGCCCGGGCAAACTCTGCTTCAATGGATCCTTGGCTGCGGGAGGGGAAGAGAGAGACAAAGAGGAAGGAGAGGGGGAGGGGTGGAGAAGCAGATGGGCGCTTCTCTTGTGTGCTCTGGCTGGGAATCGAACCCGGGACTCCCGCATGCCAGGCCGACGCTCTACCACTGAGCCAACCGGCCAGGGCGATCTAAATTTATTTTGTAGAATCAAATATCCCAGACCAAAATGGTCTTTTTTTTTTTTTTTTCCATTTTTCTGAAGCTGGAAACAGGGAGAGACAGTCAGACAGACTTCCGCATGTGCCCGACCGGGATCCACCCGGCACGCCCACCAGGGGCGACGCTCTGCCCACCAGGGGGCGATGCTCTGCCCATCCTGGGCGTCGCCATGTTGCGACCAGAGCCACTCTAGCGCCTGAGGCAGAGGCCACAGAGCCATCCCCAGCGCCCGGGCCATCTTTGCTCCAATGGAGCCTTGGCTGCGGGAGGGGAAGAGAGAGACAGAGAGGAAAGCGCGGCGGAGGGGTGGAGAAGCAAATGGGCGCTTCTCCTGTGTGCCCTGGCCGGGAATCGAACCCGGGTCCTCCGCACGCTAGGCCGACGCTCTACCGCTGAGCCAACCGGCCAGGGCCAAAATGGTCTTTTAAAATGAAGAACCTGTTTAATTAGGAAGAGATGGGAGGTATCTAGTTCTTATTCATCTTTGTCTCCCTGATTTATTTTCTTTTTCTTTCTTTCTTTCTTTCTTTCTTTCTTTCTTTCTTTCTTTCTTTCTTTCTTTCTTTCTTTTCTTTCTTTTCTTTCTTTTTTCCTTCCTTCCTTCCTCCCTCCCTCCCTTCCTTTCATCCTTCTCTCTCCCTCCCTCTCTCCTTTTCTTTCCTTTCTCTTTCTCTCTGAGAGGAAGGGAGATAGACTCCCACATGCACCCCAACCGACATCCACCCCTCAGTCATGTCTGAGGTCAGTGTTAAAATCAACAGAGCTATCCTCAGTGCCTGAGGGTGTTGCACTTGGATTAACCGAATTATCCTTAGTGCCCAGGGCCACACTCAAACTATCAATAGTTGAGCCACTCGCTGAGAGAGAGGAAGAGTGAGAGAAGGGGAGAGGGAGGGGGAAAGAAGCAGATGGTTGTTTCTCATGTGTGCCCTGACCAGGAATCAACCTCCGGGACTTCCGCACCCCAGACAGACACTACATCCACTGAGCCAACTGGCCAGGACCTCCTTGATTCTGATACTTGACATTAAATTGAGTCCATGTGTATTCCAGGGAGATGGTTTTGTTGTTGTTGTTGTTGCTTTTTGTATTTTTCTGAAGCTCGAAACCGGGAGAGACAGTTAGACAGACTCCCACATGCGCCCGACCGGGATCCACCCAGCACGCCCACCAGGGGGCAATGCTCTGCCCCTCTGGGGAGTCGCTCTGTTGCAACCAGAGCCGCTCTAGCGCCTGGGGCAGAGGCCAAGAAGTCATCTCCAGTGCCCAGGCCATCTTTGCTCCAATGGAGCCTTGGCTGTGGGAGGGGAAGAGAGAGAGAGGAAGGAGAGGGGGAAGGGTGGAGAAGCCAATGGGCGCTTCTCCTGTGTGCCCTGGCTGGGATTCGAACCCGGGACTTCTGCACGCCAGGCCGACCCTTTACCACTGAGCCAACAGACCAGGGCAGAGAGATGGTTTTGAATTAATGAATAACCATTGCACTCTTCTCACATCTTTTTCTGGATATCTCTCAGCATCCTTTTCACCTTTACCATGCGTGAGCCAGGAGGTCTTGGGTCTGGACTGACTCCATTTTAGTAATTCCATCACCTTGGTACTGTTTTTTAGGTAATCCAAACCTAAGCCAACTAGCAAGTGACCTATTTAAGCTAATAGCTAGGGGCTTCTGTTTACAGAGGTTTTTTTTTTATATTCTTCTGAGAGAACAGTGGAAAGCCACATGTCACTGCCCTTCTGGGTGGAGTTTTGAAATTGCTGCAGTCGTTTTGTCACAATGAAGGAAGCCAGCATTAGGATAATGCTGACACCATAGACGTCAGAATAGAGAGAAGGAAAGAAAGGAAATCTTTGGTAATATTGTTGAATCTATGTCAAGTGAGTCCCATAAACAAAAAACCTTGATATCTTACCTGACTAGACCCAGGTTTAGATTTGGAGTGGTTTAAATTTTATACAATCTTGAGAGTTCTCTTTATGAAAAAGAATACAAGATTATAAATGAAACATTAAGCTCAAATGTAAATTTAATTAGAATGAGAAATCATATCAAACTATGAATTATGACAAGCTGAAAAATATCACAAATATCCCCAAATCAGCAATATTTTTGTTTTTTACCTGCCTGACACATCTTTATGGTACTTTCTGCCTACTATTTTGGGATGCATTTTCTTTGCTGTCTTGATGTCCTCTTCTTAAGAAAATAGCATTAGATTTTGTAAAATTTTTTTTTTTTTTTTTTTTTTTTTTTTTTTTTTTGTGAGTGAGACAGACAGACAGGAAGGGAGAAAGGTGAGAAGCATCAACTTATAGTTGTGGCACCTTAGTTGTTCACTGATTGCTTTCTCATATGTGCCTTGATGGTGGGGGTGGAGGGCTCCAGCCGAGCCAGTGAACCCTTGCTCAAGCCAGTGACCTTGGATTTAAGCCAGCAACCTTAGGCTTCAAACCAGCGACCATGGGGTCATGTCTATTATCCCATGCCTAAGCTGATGACCCTGCGCTCGAGCTGGTGAGCTCACGCTTAAGCTGGATGAGCCCGCGTTCAAGCCAGTGACCTTGTGGTTTTGAACCTGGGTTTTCAGCATCCCAGGCTGATGCTCTATTGACTGCGCCACCATCTGGTCAGGCAAGATATTTTGTAATCCTGATGAGAGTCCAGTGTTTCCTCTTCCATAGTTGAAGGTTTGTTTTGTTTTATTTTGATAACTTGATGTTTCTTTTTCTTTTAGTTTTACAACATTTTTTTTATGCCCTGCAAATCATGTTAACTTGTCAAATTTGGTAAACCTTCTGTCACATTTTATACATGATTTATAAGATTTCAGGACATTTCAATTTTTTTTGAACAATGAATGATACACTTAAATCTTAAATCTCAAAGTGTAAAGCTTAATATATTTTGATTTGATCATATGTAGTTAAAAGTTGTCCTCAATGTCCTTTTGGTAGTGGCAGATTATGAATTTGAGTTATTCTCATTGATATCAGTAATTTAGGGTGGAGGGCTACATACTTGTGACTTCCCTCAGTTCTGTTTATTGTACCGCTATAGTTTGTGCCCTATAAGCACAGGAATCCTGATAGATTCTATCTCAAATGATTCGTATATATATTGATAAAAAAAGAGCCCGGTACATTTCTATTACATCAGCTGCATCATAGATTGCATACCTGACAGGCGAGAATTTCTTTTTTAATAGGTATCTGACTATACTTGCACATGTCTGATGACCTGATCAGCTGGTGGTTCTGTTGTGAGTCAGCTCAGTTGATTTCATTAATTTATGTGTTGTCAACTGGCCAGTTGACTGGCCAGTGGATGATGGGTGGTTTCACTGTGATGCTGGTTGCTGGCTGCTATCCATTGAGGCAACAGGGATAATGAGGCCACACGTCTTGCATCTGCCGAGGAGCATGCTTGGGCTTCTTTGTGGGGCAGTCACAGGTTTAAGTGCTGTGGACCAGGAGCACACCTTCATGCATGAGTGCTTTTCAAGTCTCTGCTTGTTTCACGATGGAACCACAGGAGCCCCACGAACCCTTCCCAATACTGAACCTGCTCTTCTTCAGCCTGAAGCTGTTCTCCCTGATTCCTAATCCTGATCCAACAGGTTCATCACTATCTGAGGGATAGGACTTTAAAAATAATCTCCTGTGATGAAGCTAAAATTTAAAATATACATCAGCTTTCATTATTCCTGTTTCACATCAGAATGTATAATTATATACATATATAATTCTTTTTATAGTAAAAGCACTTTTTTATTAAAATAGAATGCTTTCCCCCAATAACCAAGTTTTAAATCTAACATTCTACATTATCATGGCTTTTCATGTCTTCTCCCCCCCCCAATTAATAAGACTATATCCAGGGAACTTAAATACACGGCATGTCTTGGGGCAGCAAGGTGATGTAAATATTTTGTGTGCCACGTGGCGGGTGCTAAAGGCTTATATAGAACGCAGCAGGATGGATGTGGTACTGGGGCATAACACACCCCAGATAGAGTGAAGATACTTTACATGCTTGCCTGGGGAAGAGCATGGGCCTGTTCCAGTGACCAGCACACCTGCCGCACAGGAGAAGGGGTGGCCCTGACAGTCTCTGAGTGGATTGATGGAGAGCAGTCTCTGTTCTGGCCTGGAATGAGCTTGAGGGTCCAACATGGGTCATGTCATGAACAGTCTCTCCTCCACATCAAAAGTCTGCTGTAGTAGAAATCCAGTGTCCAATGAGGCACTTAAATAATGAGGCTTGAAGCCCCACAGCATTGCTCACAGTGGCCAAGACATGGAAACAACCAAAAAGCCCTCAATAGAGGATTGGATAAAGAAGATGTGGTACATATATACTATGGAATACTACTCAGCTGTAAGAAATGATGACATAGTACCATATAGGACAACATGAATGGACCTTGATAACATTATACTGAGTGAAATAAATAAATCAGAAAAAACTAAGAACTGTATGATTCCATACGTAGGTGGAACACAAAACTGAGATTCATGGATATAGATAAGAGTGCAGTGGTTACCAGGGGGAGGGTAAGGGAGGAGAGGGATAGGGTGGGGGGGGGAAGGGAGGGGCATAAAGAAAACCAAATAAAAGGTGAGGGAGGACGATTTGACTTTGGGGGATGGGTATGCAACATAATCGAATGTCAAAATGATCTGGAGATGTTTTCTCTAAATCTATGTACTCTAGTTGACCAATGTTATCCTGTTAAAATTAACTGTCTGAACTAAAAAGAAAAGAATGAGACTTGGAAAACCTAACTTATTTACAATTTTAATAACCCTTTTTAATATTCTAAGTTTTCTTTTCTCTTTCTTTTTTTTTAGGTGAGAGAAAGGGAGATAGTGAGGCAGACTCCTGCATGCACCCCATCTGGGATCCACCCAGCAACCCTATTTTGGGCCAATGCTCAATCAACTGAACTATTTTTAGCACCTGAGCCTGACACACTTGACCAACTGAGCTACCTCAGTGCCCAGGGCCATGCTCAAACCAATCGAGCCACTGGCTGTAGGAGAGGAAGAGGGAGAGAAGTAGAAGGAGAGAAGGAAGGAGGGAGGGAGGGAGGGAGGGAGGGAGGGAGGGAGGGAGGGAGGGAGGGAGAAGCTTCTCTTGTGTTCCCTGACTGCAAATCAAACAGATATCCATATACCTGGCTGACGCTGTATCCACTGAGCCACCAGCTAGGGCCTCAAAGCCTTTTGAAACATACGTGAATTAATTTTCACCAGGTCTCCTCACAGTATTTACATTTTTATTTCTTTTTGGTGGGAATGTTACATGTAAGGATGTGAGCCAATTGAAGCCTTTCCCATGTTATTTATATTCAAGAGGTGTGAGCCAGTGGAAGAAACAGGAGTGACTGAAGGTTTTCTCACACCCTTTGCCTCTGTATGGTTTCTCTGCAGCCCTATCACAGAGGTTTGCCCTCTCATCTGTGATTTCGAAAAATTTTGTTACAAATGAAGGCTTTTTCACATTGCTTACATTCATAGCGTTTTTTGTTTTGTGTGTGAGTTCTTTCGTGTTTTTGTAAGGAACTGTGTTCCGTGTAGGCTTTACCACATTGTTTCCATTTACAGGGGTTCTTACCAGCTGTGAAGTCATGCGTTCTTTCATGACTGTGATGTGCACTAAGGTCGGGTGCTCTCCCTGACCTCGATAACATGTTCTCCAAAAGCATTTTCGTGTGTCTTCAGATGCTTGCGCAAAAAAGGAAGGCATCACCACACATTTCCACTCATAGGATTTGCTCCTGTGGGAGTCCTTTCTTGTGTTTATAAGGAACTATAAGGCCTGAAGGCTTTTTCATACTCCTTACATTCATGGGCTTCCTTCCACTGTAAGTTCTTTCATGGAGTCAAGACTATGGGATACCCGAATGCTATACCACATGTTTTACATTCCCAGGGGTTCTCTCTGGGGTGAGTTCTTTCATGCATTTGTAACCCAGGGACTAGCTGAGCATTTTTCCACCGTCCTTACATTCACACGGTTTCTCAGCACTGTTGGTTCTTTCATGTTTTTGAAGACAACGGGGAACACTGAATGCTTTACTACATTTACAGGGTTTCCCTGCAGTGTGAGTCCTGTCTACATTTGTAAGGAACTGGAACATCTGAAGGCCTTTCTCATTTCTCACATTCAAGGGTTTCTCTGCGCCATGAGCTCTTCCATGCCTTTGAAGATGACTGGGATACCTGAATGTTTTACTGCATTTTTTTTTACACTAATAGGGCTTCTCTCCCAGGTGGGTTTTTTTCACATATTTCAAGTGAAGTTGAAGAATTAATGGTTTCCCCTTACACATCACATTTCTCAGAACCATCTGCAGTATGCGTGATCCTGTGTCTCTGAAGGGTTTGGAGCCACATGAAGCGGTCCCACATTCTTTACATTTATATCTATTCTCTGCATTGCAATTTCTCCCATGATTTTCAAAACGCTGGAGATAACCAAAGGCTCTGCCACATACATTACATTTATATAGCCTCTCGACCTGTGGTGGCACAGTGGATAAAGCGTCGACCTGGAAATGCTGAGATCGCCGGTTCGAAACCCTGGGCTTGCCTGGTCAAGGCACATATGGGAGTTGATGCTTCCTGCTCCTCCCCCTGTCTCTCTCTTTCTCCCTCTCTCTCCTCTAAAATAAATAAATAAAATAAAAAAATATATATATATATAGCTTCTCTCCATATTTCTGATGCTCAAACGGCTTGTGTCCAGTGGGACAGATGGGTGCCTATCATGGAACAAATAATGTATGAAGACTTTCCCCCACACACTGTATTCCTAGATTTTTATTCCAGGAAGAGTTTTCTTTTTCAGATTGAGATTTGAAATAAGGCTGAAGTTTCCTCCCCATTGATGGTCCTTTCCCACTCCACAGAGTCTCTCTATTATATGACTTCTACGGAGGCCAGGTTCTGGAAGGTTTCCCACATTACATCTCTACAGAGATTCTTCTGGGAAGGATCCCTGGAAAGCCCACTCCTCCAGGGTGAGGTTTGCAGTCACACCTTCAAAGACCGCTGAGTCCATTTCTAGCTTTCCTGAGTCTCCCTGAGTCCTTCTTAGTCTCTCGTGACCAGTGCTATCCAGCTGGCTCTTCATGTCTTTAAGCTTTTTTTTACATAGTTTGTAATCTGAATCTAGATGAAATTTCCTGGTATTGACAAGCTTTCAGTAATTGAGTTATGGTTTAACAATCTTAATCTTGTAGGCAAAACCCAAGTACCCATGTGGAACTGGTAATAAATCAATATTTCTTCAGAGAAATTAAGGAGGGAACAGAAACTTGCATTCTGTGTTGTCAAGGCAACAACTACCCATGTCTTTCCAGCAACAGGATTTGTTCATACGGTTATCGACGCAAACACAAATGTTAGTCTGCCGCCACAAGCCATGGACCAGTTTGCGAATGATGTCTCTTTTGATGACTAATGAATGAGTACATTAGCTTCCCAGACAGAGACCACAACAATGGCAAGCCATGCAAAGCTGAGGCACTGTCTTCCTTTTCCATTATACTTGAATTTCTGATGGTAGCACAACTGTCTTTCTTTGTCTGATGACATTTATTTGTGAGCCATAAAGATTTTAAATCCCACAGCTGACCCAGAATGTTCAACTGGGACAAATCTCAGTGGGCTGTTACTTTCAAGAGAAATAAAAGTCTGAAGTTTACAGAGAACAGCCATTGGTGGAGTGATCAGTAGTAAACAGAGTGCTAGGAAGGAATAGTGGTGACTCTAGGAGGATGAAGAGAATCAAACATAGGTCATGGAGAACGACTTTCTGGAGAAGCTGACATGAGGTTTCAGGGTCCTGCTGAATAGTTGTAGGCCCCTGACTGGTGATTGAACCTGCAGCCTTCTATATCAAGACAATCCTCTAACCAACTGAGCTACCTGGCCAGGGGTGAGTACATATTTTTATATTTTTTAAGTAAATAACCAGAAGAGGACTTGCTGGACCATACGGTAGTTCTCTTTTTAACTTTTTTTTTTTTTTCTGAAGCTGGAAATGGGGAGAGACAGTGAGACTCCCGCATGCGCCCGACCAGGATCCACCCGGCACGCCCACCAGGGGGCGATGCTCTGCCCACCAGGGGGCGATGCTCTGCCCCTCCAGGGCGTTGCTCTGCCGCGACCAGAGCCACTCTAGCGCCTGGGGCAGACGCCAAGGAGCCATCCCCAGCGCCTGGGCCATCTTTGCTCCAATGGAGCCTTGGCTGCGGGAGGGGAAGAGAGAGACAGAGAGGAAGGAGGGGGAGGGGGTGGAGAAGCAAATGGGCGCTTCCCCTATGTGCCCTGGCCGGGAATCGAACCCGGGTCCCCCGCACGCCAGGCCGATGCTCTACCGCTGAGCCAACTGGCCAGGGCCTCTTTTTAACTTTTTGAGAAACATATACTTTTCTTTAAATGTTTATATTATTGATTTTAGAGAGAGGGAAAAAGGGAGAGAGAGACAGAAACATCAATCTGCTCCTGTATGTGTCCTGACCAGGAACAACCAGCAAGCTCTGTGCTTCGAGACAACACTAATCAACTGAGCTATCCAGCCAGGGCCCTACATACTACTTTCCATAGTGGTTGCACTCATTTACATTTCTGCTAACAATGTACAAGGGTTCTCTTTTCTCCACATCCTCTCCAACATTTTTTTTAAGTTATACTTTTTATTATAGCTATTTTGACTGGTGTAAGATGGTAACTTATTGTGGTTTGATTTGCATTTCCATAATAACTAGTGATATTGAATACCTTTTCATATATCTGTTGGCTATCTATGTCTTCTTTGAAAAGGTGTTTATTCAGGTCCTCTGTCTATTATTTAATCACATTTTTTGTTGCTGTTGAGTTGTGTGGGTTCTTTGTATATTTTGGATATTAGCCTTTAATCAGAGGTATCATTTGCAAATATCTTCTCCCACTTGATTGGTTGTTTTTTTGTTGTTGTTGTTATTGATTGTTTCTTTTCTTGCACAGAAGCCTGTTAGTTTGATGTAGTCCCATTTATTGTTTTTGTTTTTCCTTCCCTTGCCTTTTGGGTCAAGTTCACAAAAACTCCTCTGAGACCAAGTCTATATATTTAGTGTTATGTTTTCTACTAAGTAAGATAGTTTAGTTTCATTCTTTTGCATGTGACTGTCCAATTACTCCAGCACCATTTATTGAAGACACTTTCTTTTCTCTAGTGTATATTCTTGATATGTCATATATTGCCTTCATTCTGTTGAGTTACTTTTCTTATATACCCAGTTTAGTGAGTGTTTTTTCATAAATGTATGTTGTATTTTGTCAAATGCTTTTTCTGCATCTGTTGAGATGACTATATGATTTTATCTTTTATTTTGTTAATGTGGCATATCACATTGATTGATTTGTGAATGTTGAACCATTATCGCATTCCTAGAATAAATCTCATTTGATCATGATATATCATACTTTTAATGTTTTGCTATATTCAATTTGCTCATATTTTGTTTAGAATTCTTCATCCATGTTCATCAAAGATATTTCACTATAATTTTCTATTTTTGTGATGTCCTCATCTGGTTTTGGTATCAGGGAAATGTTGGCTTCATAAAATGAGTTAAGAAGTATTCCTTCCTCTTCAGTTTTTTAGAAGAAGTTAAGAAGGGTTGGTACTAAATCTTCTTTGAATATTTGGTAGTTTTCATCAGTGAAGTCATCTGGTTCTGGGCTTTTGTTTTTTGGCAGGTATTTTGATAGTGATGGATCTATTTAAGTTTTCTTAATGATTCAGTGTAAGAAGTTGTATGTGTTGAAGGATTTGTCAATTTCTTCTAGATTATTCAATTTGGTGGTGTTTAGCCTTTCGCAGTATTCTTTTTTTTCCTTCCTCCCTCCCTCCTGCCCTCCCTTTCTCCCTTCCTTCCTTCCTTTCTTTCTCTTTTTCTCTCTTTCTTTCCTTTCTTGTTGAGAGAGGCAGAGGGGGAGAAAGGGAGAGAAAGAGAGAGAGAGAGAGAGAGAAAGAGAGAGGGAGGGACATTGAGCTGCTTTCATATGTGCCCTGACTAAGGAATCCAACTGGCAATATCTGGCTCCAGGAGGACGCTCCAGTTGACTGATTTATCTGGCCAGGGCATATTTCACAATATTCTTGTATAACCCTTTGTAAATCTGTGGTGGTCATTGCAACTTTTCCTCCTTTATTTCTGATTTTATTTATTTGAGTCTCTCTTTTTTTCTGAGTCTAGCTAGAGGTTTGTCAATATTGTCTATCTTTTCAAAGAATGCTCTGCTCAGATTCCCACTTTAGGACCCAGACATTCATTCTCCAGTTGCCAGAAATACTGGCTGCTGACAAATTCCTTCTGAGTCCCTTTTCTGGAATTGTTCTCAGCTGACATAGATACTCTGCCTAATTTTATGTTCCTCAGCTTGTATCCAATGACTGGCTGATGATGGGGTAAGACTCAGACCTCTTGTCTCATTGCAAGACAACTGTGGAGGGCTACCTCGGCCCCAGAGATTCTCTGGTGGGCTGAGGCTTCCACCTCATCCGCATAGCAGGTCAACTCCTCCTGAAGCTCAATCCTGCTGCTTTCCCTCCTTCAGGGGTGCCCCTAACTCCTCCTGCCTGCAAGTTATTACCTCAGAGTCGGTGTCCTCGGGAACCTAACCTAAGAGTTAGGGCAATTCAAATAAGCTAAATCCTCCCCTTTTATGGGAGAAAATCAGCAGATAATATCTAAAGATGATAAGATCAATATATAGCGATATGAAAAGATCTAAAGTTACACAATCACCAGAATTAAAACTAGAAATGATGAAAAGGTATTGTCCTTGTATAGTGACTGGGGATTGATTAGATGGGAGATTTGATGTTTTCTTCTAAGATTTTTCTGAGCTAGCTGATTTAACATCATATGCAATAGTACTTTAATTAAAATATAATTTTAACATAAAATGACTCTTAGAAACAACTATGGAGAGATAGTAGGGTGAGGTAAGGAAGTAATAACGTTGTCTTCAGAAAATGTGACCTAGAGTTCAGATGTTGTCTCTATGTCTGATTAATCTGGTGGAGGTCACTTATTCTTTCAGAGCCTTGGCTTTCTCATCTAATAATAAGGAATAATAATAATATTGAAACAAAAACAACTCAAAATGAGTTGTGAGGTATAAATAAAATAATGAAGGTGCAAATGCTTAGTAACTCTATAAAGAGTTGTATTAGGTGGAGAATGAAATACCTGTTAAGTGTTACTAACAATGTACAAGAGAACACAAAAGGACAGGAAATTCTAAGACTTCATGAATGATTAGATTATTTGATGTTGGCCTCAACAATAAAGAAGGATTTTGATAGGCAGAGAAGGAGTGAAGAGGAAGCAGACTTTATTTTATTTTAATTTTTCATCTTTTAAAATTCCTTTTATCAAAGTAATCTGTGAATATAATTTAAAAGGAGCAATGTAGAAGGGTTTATAATCTCCTTCACCTCCTTCCAGTCTTTTTTCAAATGTCACATTTTCCACGAGCCCTTCCCAGACACCATGCTATTTAAAACTGTAACCTTGGCTCCACTCCTGCTCCCACTTACGCTGCTTTATTCTTTTCTCATAGCACTTATTAACCTCTCTAACGTATGAAAATTTATTTATAATGTCTGTGGCTTATTGCTTCTTTCCCCTGGCTGGAATGTCAACTCCACTAGGACCCAGGGATATTGACCTGCTCTGTTCCTATCCCAAAAGTACCAACATAGTGCCTCACACACTGCAAGAACTCAATAAATATTCACTAAATAAATGAAAAATATAAAGTAATCTTCCTGCATTTCTTCCTCCGCCTTTTTTTTGCTCCCCAGCCCTATCTGATTCCTCAGAGAAACTTGCTTTAAAAAAAATGGAACATACATGAAAACAGAGAGAATGGTTCAGTGAACCCCAGGGACCCAGCTTCCACAATTATCAATATTTGACCAGTCTTGTTTCTCTATCGCCTTATATTTTAAATGTTGGCACTGCAATATTTTAAAAGCAAATCCCAGACATTGTGTTATTTTACCTAGAAATAATTCACTACAAAAAATATTTTAGAATCTAACTTCTATGCCATTATTATACCTAACAAAATGACGTTTCTTATTACTGGTATCTTATATTCAGTTCATAATCAAAATTTTCTGAATGTTTCAAAAATTTTCTAATAAGTATCGCAAATGCTGTTTCTACCTTGAATTCAATTGTTTTCTCTCCTAAATGTTATTTACTCTGTAACTTCACTATTTTCTCCCCTACCATTGATTTTTTAGGGAAACTAGGTCAGCTGTCTTGTGGAATGATCCAAATATTCTGAATCTGACTGATTGCTTCCTTGTGGTGTCCTTTCAACTGACTCTCCAGAGGAGGCTACTATTAACGCTTTCTGTTTTTAGTTCTTTTTGTGATTACCTTGAAATTTCTGAACCATTGTTTCTTGATTTAGATATCATGATGGGTGCACATTTAGCTCTCTTGCTCTGCTTCCCTTCTTCCAAGATAAGTTTGTCACTGATCTGTCACCGACTGCCAGTCGCTTCTTTGATTTCAGACAATAACCTTGAGCCTCTATCTGCTGTTCCACTCACCACGAGAGTGCCTCTTGTTGAGGACATTTGTGCTCAGACTATCCATCACCTGCTCGTCTCCCTTTTTTCTTCCCAGGCTCTGTCAGAGGCAACTTTAGTTTTAAGTGTTCCAGGTGGTTAACATACTCTCTTATGTAGTCACAATTTAGTCTTCTGTGATTTGTCTACGAGATCATTCTAAAATTGTAAAAAAGGATAAATGACCATTTACATGAGTATGGCTTTTCAGATTTAGTTCAAGCTGGAGCCAAAAAATACCCCTTGGTTTCTTCTCTATGGGGTCAATGTTAGCACCCCTGTGCTAGTCACAAAAGAATGTTTCTTGTGTTACATTAAAGTAGATTGTCATTTTTTACACTCGACCAATTGTTCAAAGTCATGTCACATTTTAACTTGCTTTCTATTTGGTGCACATCAGGAATGATATGCGGAATTGTGGTTTGAATTGACTAGTCTAGCTTCAGCCTATTCCTAAGGGACTGTTTTTTGAACAAGGATAGAGGAACAGACCTAGTATTTCAAAATGTAAAGTATAGTCCCCTGTGAATGGGAAATGAGTTTGGAACAGTCCATTTAAACCACATAATGGAAACCTTGAATGGAAGCCAAGAAGTTTGAACTTTGTAGGTCCTGTGGGGCTCTTGTAGGTTTTTAAGAAGTACAAAGTACTTGGGCTTAAGCCTTCTGGAAATAATCTCCCAAAAAGGGTGCCCTGCCAAGGCAAAATAACTCCACAGTACCACTGGTCACCCCATTAGTGTTCACCACATCAGGGAGCTGTGTGGCCAGAGGGCCCCACAGGGCCTACAAAGAACCTTAGGATGGGTCTTGTCTTTTGACAAATAGATGTCATATATTATAGTATTATAGGATGAGATCTAAAAATCCCATGTGTTCTATCTATTCATCCCTCTCTCTCTCACCTCCACGTATGTGTAATTTTTAAGGCCTTTGAAGTCTGTAGTCAAATTACTTTACAAAATGTTTGTATTCCAATACCAGCAGTGTGTGAGAGTTCCTATTTTGGCACATAGTCAATAATACTGGGTATTATTATTTCTGATTTTAAGGAAATTGATATCATTTATATTAGGACAAATACAAATAAGATAGGACTCTTGGTTCCAGGGACAGAGGCTTAAGCAAAATATGTGATTTATTGTCTCATTCATCTGGATGTTGGCCTTAAGGTTGATTTAATTCCAGAATTCATCTAATGTCAGAGAATGTGCTATTTTTATTCTTCTATTGCAGACAGGCTTTTTCTAAAGAGGGAGCTATGGTTGCAGGCAGCACTAGGCCTATATAATTTCAGTTCAGGAGGCCTCCTTTATTTAATTCTACATTTATCAGAACTCATTTTATTGTCATGATAGCAACTCAATTTCAGCTCATTTAAGCAATAAACAAACAAACCAAAAAACGTGAATATATTGACTCATGTAACTGAAAAGTCTAGGGAAGAGTAACTGCTTTCAAGAACAGCTAGATCCAGGCGCTCAAACAATGTCTTCAGGACTTGAGTTTTATCCTTTAGCTGACTCTCTTCCTTGCTGTCTTTATGCCCAGGCAAGCTTTCTTGGCCTGTTGGCAAATGGTTCCTGGCAGTCCCAGGCTTAAATGATACAGACATCTAATGAGTGTTTAAGGGAGTGGTTCTCAAAGTGTGTGCCAGGGTGCATTGGTGCACCCTAGAAGATTTACAGGTGTGCCCTATGTGCCTGTTGGGGACCAAAATACCAATAAGGTTTTCGGAGTTTAGATTTTTGGAGGACAGAGGTGTCAGGAATTGGCTGTAAGCTGACAGTCTGCCCAACCCCTCACCTTACTTGCCTGATTAGGTTGCAAAAGGCTGTTAAGCTGTGGTGCTGGATTGTTTACACTACTTCCCATGTTCCCCGGAAAGACTGGAGGCAAGTTTCTTCTATCCTTTGTTTGGTGTAAAGTTAAGATGATATGTATGGTGGGGGTTTTCTGCACTCAACACAATTAAGAGTAAAAAGAGAGGAATTCTTCAATGTATTGACAAAGAAATGAAAGTTTGCCTTTCACATATATGCCCAAACATTGTAGAAATTGCTAGGACACATCAAGCTCATGTTTCTCATAAACACAAGAATGAAAAACTTAACACATTTGTGCCGAGACCTTCTGAATTTACTAAATCTTACTAAGAATGTATTTATATATTTTATAAAAAGATAACTTTTTTTGTCATTTTTAAATTTTTAACCCCTCTTTTTCATGAATTCTAAAAAGCATAACTCAAAAAATGTAACATAAAAATGATTTTAATGCCAGAATAAATTTAATTTTGTCATATTTATTTCATTTAACTACCATAAAAGAATGCTTGGACTTTATATATTTTCTTTAATATTTGACTTAATTATTATAAGATATTTCTCAGAAATTTGTATATAGTGTTACTACAATTATTTGTAGAATTTTAAATGCACCCTTACTTCAAAAAGTTTGAGAACCACTGGTCTAAAGGAGTACCTTGTTCTGATGGTTCCAGCAAAGCTTCTAAGAAAGACTTTAGATGTGTGTTCATCCCTGCGCCAGGCATTGTGGCAAGAGTATTTACAAAAGTCTGTGGAGTTTATCAGGGTCTTTTTTCCTTGGTGGGCCTTGAACTGTAATTTTTCTCTACACAGTCTGTATCTTGAAATTGCCCAAAGCACTGCTTATCTTTTTAGCAGGTGATTTCTGCTTGGTTTCTTGCCTTCTTACCTTTGCACAGTTTAACACCTGGTAAATGTCCTAAGGGCCAAGGCCACATCAGATGTGGGACTCACTTCTCCATGCTGGTTTCATTTGTTTTCTTGAACTCCAATTTTTGTTTCCCTGAACCCATGGGACCGCTGAGAGCTCTGCATTGCCTCATCTGCTTCAAGTTAGCAGTTGGTTTTGTGGATTTTACTTTCTCCTGGAAGGATTAGTCTTAGTCATCAGCTGAAGGAGTAAAGGACATGAGAGAAGTGAGAGAGTTGAGGTGACTGAGACATAATGAAATAGTCAACAGAGAAAGTGAGAGAAGACTCTTGTTTCAGGTCAGCTTGTAACAGACCAACCACCAGCCCAGGATGACTATCAACCTGGACAGAGCTGCGAGGGCAGTGGCAGCGACACCATTTGCTTACTCAGGAGTGCAGCCACTTACGCATTGTCCTAGCACTCAGTTGCAATGCTGTCTCTGCACACAAGTTCTGCGGACCCCTTGGAGGAGTTGGTGTTGTGCAGGCACCACCAGTTGAGTCGGAAACACCAGGAAGCAGACAGCACAGCCATGCCCAAGAATAAGGTAAAGAAGGTAAAATAATAATAATAATAATAGGCATAGAGGTGAGAATGAGAATGAATCTGGAAAAAGAGAATTGGTCTTTAAAGAGGATGGTCAAGAGTATCAAGAGTATGCTCAGGGATCACAGTGTCGGGAAATAGACACTTAGAATCAGTGTGCTTTGATGGTATAGAGTTATGCCACAACAGAGGAAAACTGAGAAAAAAGGTTTGGATAAATATCTCAAACATTATGTTGGTTGGTCTGCGAGACTATCAGGATAACATAGCTGATGTAATTTTAAAGTGCAATGCAGATGAAGCTAGAAGTCTGAAAGCACATGCTGAAAATAAATGAAACAGATACATTTGGTCCTGGAGATGATGAAATCCAGTTTGATGATATTAGGAGATGATGGTGAAGACATTGGTGATTGTAATATATTCCAAAAGCTTGATTAAAATGGAGGTCTATTGTCAAGATATAAATTGAGTTTAGTTTCTTAGCATTGTTCAACAATTTGGATTTTGGCTATCACTTGTTAAGAAGGCTAAAATTTCAACGGGAACACTTATTAATTTATTTTCATTATTTTAAAGTATTTATTATATTTCTTTATGTGAAATGTTAACTCTTTATTTTATTTTATTTTATTTTTTTAAAGAAATGACTTTTTTTTTAATATTTTATTTATTGATTTTTAGAGAGAGAGAGAGAGAGAGAGAGAGAGAGGGAGAGAAGGGGGAGGAGCAGGAAGCATCAACTCCCATATGTGCCTTGACCAGGCAAGCCCAGGGTTTCGAACCGGCGACCTCAGTGTTCCAGGTCGACGCTTTATCCCACTGCGCCACCACAGGTCAGGCAACTCTTTATTTTTTTGATGTAATGGAAATTAGGGAAAAGATCACAATCTCTGTTGTTAAAACAATAGAAAGAAGAGAGGGAAGAGAGAATTAATAAAAAATGTTTTTCAGTTAATGGATGTTTTGAATAAATTGCTTTACCACCATGATCAATGAGAAGCCCTAGTTCTAACTAATTTTTTTTCAGTCTTTCTATGTTTCAGTTGCCTAGATGTTCTCTCTGAGTTTTGATAAAATTTAAGGAAGGCAGAAATCTACATTTTACATTAAGAAAAGGGGCTATTTTCATATTTCTATAGCTGTATTTTTATACTACCTCTGATAACATTCTTTCTATCATTTTATGTTGTCCTCATTATAAAAAAGGATTTCCAAAGTGCAGATTTTAGAACATAGGTTTGAGTAGCAATTTTGAATTTATAAGAGGACTAGTTGCAAAAATTCGATGTTAGGTAAAACCCAATTAACTCAACACGGGAAGTACTGATATACTAGTTAGCAGTGTTTGTTATTTAACGTGTAGAAAATTTCTTAAACAAGGCAACTTTTAACGGCAAAATAAGTAGAATAGTTTTTACTATACAAAAATGGTTGTGTTAAAATACATCATTTATTGCCAAAACTCAGATGCATTTGTAACCTATAGTTTTGGGAGGGCTTTATGAACAAATGCATTACAAAATAGAAATAAAAAGCTAACTCCATAATGAACTAGGGTAAGGAGAAGGAAGGAACCATAGCTCAGATATAGAATATAATAATATGTCACATTGAGTATATTTTGGACTTACTTTGTGTTACTGCTGTAATTTATTGAGTGTAGCACTTTTTTATTTTTATTTTTTTTTAATTTTTCTGAGGCTGGAAACGGGGAGAGACAGTCAGACAGACTCCCGCATGTGCCCGACCGGGATCCACCCAGCACGCCCACCAGGGGGCGACGCTCTGACCACCAGGGGGCGATGCTCTGCCCCTCCGGAGCGTCACTCTGCCGCAACCAGAGCCACTCTAGCGCCTGGGGCAGAGGCCAAGGAGCCATCCCCAGCGCCCTGGCCATCTTTGCCCCAATGGAGCCTCGCTGCGGGAGGGGAAGAGAGAGACAGAGAGGAAGGAGAGGGGGAAGGGTGGAGAAGCAGATGGGTGCTTCTCCTGTGTGCCCTGGCTGGGAATTGAACCCGGGACTTCCGTACGCCAGGCCGACGCTCTACCACTGAGCCAACCGGCCAGGGCCTTGAGTGTAGCACTTTTTGTGTGAATATTTTACTAGAAATTTACACTGTAGCCTTTCTTTCTAATGTTTTGTTTGTTTTGAAAGTTATCAACTATAATGAGATAAAAGTAAAGGTAGGACTAAACACTAATCACAATTAAATCTTACGTAAGTTTAACAGAAAAGATTCATCAAGTAGTTTTTGAAACATCATTTGTTTCTCCAGAGGGTTGTTTCAGCAGAGAAAATTAATGTAAAGGGAATGCATCTTTACCTAGTTTTATTAATTTTTTTAAAAAATTTTTTATTTATTCATTTTAGAGAGGAGAGGGAGAGATAGAGAGAGAGAGAGAGAGAGAGACAGAGAGAGAGAGAAAGGGGGGAGGAGCTGGAAGCATCAACTCCCATATGTGCCTTGACCAGGCAAGCCCAGGGTTTCGAACCGGCGACCTCAGCATTTCCAGGTCAACGCTTTATCCACTGCACCACCACAGGTCAGGCTAGTTTTAATAATATATATAAAAAATACAGTTTCATCTTACTTTGCGATAATTTCATTTCCTAACTGAAAAATCTAGAGCTAAAATCTGAGGCCAGAATATGTACATAATTAAATCTAAGAATAAGAAGTAAAAATGCACAAATGTAGGTAAAATAACTGGATAAAAACCAAACCAAAACAAAACTCCAGGTATTTGAAGACATTGGGAAGGCACCAAAGCAGGGGTCGGGAACTTTTTTGGCTGAGAGAACCATGAATGCCACATATTTTAAAATGTAATTCCGTGAGAGCCATACAACGACCCGTGTACGTTACGCATTATCCAATAAAAATTTGGTGTTGGCGCCAAACACCAGAGGACAGCTGTGATTGGCACCAGCCATCCGCAACCATGAACATGAGCGGTAGGAAATGAATGGATTGTAATACATGAGAATGTTTTATATTTTTAATGTTATTATTATTATTATTTTTGTATTTTTCTGAAGTTGGAAACGGGGAGGCAGTCAGACAGACTCCCGCATGTGCCCAACCGGGATCCACCCGGCATGCCCACCAGAGGGCAATGCTCTGCCCATCTGTGGCACCACTCTGTTGCAACCAGAGCCATTCTAGTGCCTGAGGCAGAGGCCATAGAGCCATCCTCAGCGCCCGGGCCAACTTTGCTCCAATGGAGCCTTGGCTGCAGGAGGGGAAGAGAGAGACAGAGAGGAAGGAGAGGGGGAGGGGTGGAGAAGCAGATGGGCGCTCCTCCTGTGTGCCCTGGCCGGGAATCGAACCCGGGACTTCTGCATGCCAGGCCAATGCTCTACCACTGAGCCAACCGGCCAGGGCCCGTTATTATTATTTTTATTAAAGATTTGTCTCCGGGTCAGATGCAGCCATCTAAAAAGCCACATCTGGCTCGCGAGCCACAGGTTCCCGACCCCTGCACTAAAGCATCCAAGTAAGATCTGGGCAAGAAGGGAAATGCAATGGATTGAGCTGCTGGTTTTCCGCCTTGGGAAATTTTCTGACTTGCTGCATGGGGCATAGGGCCTGAGCACTTTTCACTGGCTTCCCACCGTACTCAGAACAGGAACCAGACTCTTCACCAGGGTTTACACATAAGCCAGCACAGATGGTTTCTCCTTGCCTGGACTGACAGCTACATTTCCTACGACCTTTCCTCCTTTTAACAATGCCTCTGCCACACTGGCTTTCAGTTCCTCCTGCTTGGGAAGCTCAGGCATTCTCCACGAGATTGTCTCTGTCTGGATTAAATTCTCCCACCTTTCTTCCTGGCTCATTCCTGTACATCAGGGGTCCCCAAACTTTTTACACAGGGGGCCAGTTCACTGTCCCTCAGACCGTTGGAGGGCCGGACTATAAAAAAAACTATAAAAAAATCCCTATACACACTGCACATATCTTATTTTAAAGTAAAAAAACAAAACGGGAACAAATACAATATTTAAAATAAAGAACAAGTAAATTTAAATCAACAAACTGACCAGTATTTCAATGGGAACTATGGGCCTGCTTTAGGCTAATGAGATGGTCAATATGCTCCTCTCACTGACCACCAATGAAAGAGGTGCCCCTTCCGGAAGTGCAGCGGGGGCCGGATGAATGGCCTCAGGGGGCCACATGCGGCCCACAGGCCATAGTTTGGGGACCCCTGCTGCACATCCTTCAGATGTCACCTCCTCAGAGACCTTCCATGACCATCAATGGTATTTACTGAATGAGTGAGTGAGACTGCTTGAAGTTAGATGGCACAGTGGGAAGAGCTCTGAATTTTATCTCAGAAGGGATTCTATGCCTGGGGGACTCAGGGCAACCCTTTTAGTGTTCTGAGGCAATTTACCTCTAAAATAATGGTGGCTGCTGCCCTACTTAGTTCACAGGGTTACTGTCAACATCGAATGGGAACTGGAATAGAAAACTGTCTTAATAATTGTAAAATGCTACTGTAGAGGTAAGTTAGTGTTCTAGTCACTGACTCAAAAGGAAATCATATATATTCAATCAGCAAAATATGTTAATTAATGAATTAGTGACACTTGATTACATTCATTCTCATCACCATTTTTTTTTTTCTTTCATTTTTCTGAAGCTGGAAACAGGGAGAGACAGTCAGACAGACTCCCGCATGCGCCCGACCGGGATCCACCCGGCACGCCCACCATGGGGCGACGCTCTGCCCACCAGGGGGCGATGCTCTGCCCATCCTGGGCGTCGCCATGTTGCGACCAGAGCCACTCTAGCGCCTGAGGCAGAGGCCACAGAGCCATCCCCAGTGCCCGGGCCATCTTTGCTCCAATGGAGCCTTGGCTGCTGGAGGGGAAGAGAGAGACAGAGAGGAAAGCGCGGCAGAGGGGTGGAGAAGCAAATGGGCGCTTCTCCTGTGTGCCCTGGCCGGGAATTGAACCCGGGTCCTCCTCACGCTAGGCCGACGCTCAACCGCTGATCCAACCGGCCAGGGCCAACATTTTTTTGTTTGTTTGTTTGTTTTAGCGAGAGAGAGAGATAGAGAGAGGGACAGATAGGGACTGATAGGAAGGGAGAGTCATCAAGCTTTTTAAGACAAGATTTTATAAACAGTAGTGAAAAGTAAATAATTCTAGATGAACTCTTTCAATATTGCAAAAAGTTTATTATACCCAGGCAATCATCATTTTATTTATAGAACAAGATATCTCTGAAACATGTGACCTCTAAAGAAGGCTACTTTTAAAGGATGCAGTAGATGAGTATATTGTAATCCGTAATGCCAGCTATATAGTAGGAGTTCAATCAAAATTTACTGAATGAATTTTCCTATAAGTTTTGCATTACCTAACATCCATATCTAACAGCCATTGATGGTCAAGATAATTTCACATTTAAGCTATCTGCTGAGTGAAGAACCCCAACACTTATCATTTAAGGGTGTAGCATGCCCCTAAAAGTATTTCTAAAGTATGACACTGAAATGAGAGAAAACTTAGGTGGTGCTTACATTCCTGGAAGATTGGAATAGTTATCATAGTCACATGACCTGCCTTGCCTTGGATAGTTGGTAGGTGGCAGCAATAGACCAGAAATTATGGTTTGTTTAAAACAGGGCATTGGAAGGGTTATTTTAAATGTTATTATTTCATTAATTTTCTTCAAAGTAAAACTTTATAGTTGCAAAGGAAGTAAACAATAAAGGTAAATAAGCAGGAGGTAACTGATTTACAGAAGGTATGTTATCTAAGCCTTTATGCTATAGTCTTTTGACAAAAACTTACTTTTCAAAACTTGAGGCTTAGTTTAATTATCATTCTTAGCTTGTTTTTTTCTTATGATCTTTATTTTTCTCTGTGTAAGCATCAAAAGTTTCAACACTTCTTTATTGACAGCAGGGGATGACATATTTGAGTTTTCATTCCGTTTAAACTTTGATTTAGTGATTGTGAAGATTTTGTCTCCGAGCATTGCAATGGCCAAGTTTCAGTTACAGAAAGAATGATCCATTCCACACAGTTTAAACGGAAATAGATATAACATTGGGTATTAAATGGCTTATGGAGTTGTTGCGAAGACTAATGAAAGGGTCTGTGGCTCAGAGGTTCTCATCTTTAGCTTTGTATCACAGGCATCTGGGTTGCTGTTAAGGATATTGATTCCGGAATTCACATACTGAATCAAGACATTTGGGTATGTGTATGTGTGTAGTTAATAAGCTCTCTTGGTGGTTAATGTGCAGCCAGGCCTGAGAAACACTTTGAGGCTAACGTTTCAGGATTGACTCTCAAAGCAGAACTGGGCCATCAAGGAACTGGTGAGTTTTCTGCAGCCAGGGAAATTGTTGAATAGGGAAGCTGCTGGTTTTAAAACTATGCCTTCCTTGCCCCCATCAGGAAGCTGCCATGGTCTGGAAACTGCCACCTTAGGAAGTTGCCACTCCAGAACCTATCACACTTGCTAGTATTAAAATATTAATTAGTAAAGCAATGTCCGGCACCATGGCCCTTGGTGCCCAAGAAGCTACAATCACAGTGACTTCAATTAAATATGCCCAGGAAAACTAAGCTTCACCATAACTGTGCTTACCACCAAACGAGCAGCAGATAGCCTCTGCCGTGCTCACACCCTCCCACCACATGTAGCATGGTACTGCTGATGGTGGAATCCTTATCATATGAGGAATCCTAATTGCAGCGATGTCTGGGGGATGTCGCCTTAAACTTTTCAACCCTGCAGAACAGGAAAGCAAGTTAGAAAGAGATTTGTATGGATGTCTTACTGCAATCCAGTGTTCTACCAAAGGCAGAATGAAATAGATGAGTTGGGGTTCTTTTTTTCCTCCTTTATTTTGCAGGGAGCAGTGATTGAGCTGAAAGTCTGTTCCCATCCTTTATAAACCTTTAAACTCCCAGAACCAATCAAGCTTTTTATTTCACCCTACCTTTTCAGAAGTCTCTTTCGTCACTAATTCAGTTAGTTTAGAATAATTTAATTTTATTCCATTCTGCTTCCATTTTGCTTCTATCTCTCAGGTACTTTACAAGTTAATATCTTTATGGGATTTAAGGGATTGTGTTTTTCTTTTTTACAAAATAGTTACCAATTAACCAATACTTGGTCAATCTTCAAGGTTTAAGAAAAACTACTACTTAAGAATCAACCGTGTCCCTTTTTTTTTATACTCAGAGCAGTAATTTGACAGGGGATGGGGAAACCGGCCTTACTGTCAACCTAGCAAAACTGCCTCTTTAATATCAGCTGGTGTAACTATTGCTGGTGACTAAGAAACTATTTTTTCTTTCAGTTTTGTTGAGATATAATTGGCATAAAGCACTAAGTTTAATGTGTACAGCATGATGACCCGACTTATGTATATTGAGAAATGATTACCACAACAAATTTAGTTAATATCACTGCATATAGTTACAAAGAATAGATGAGTTGTCTTAAAGACAGGAAGACCCTTGCTGTCACACCAGGCCAGACCTGAGGGTAAATGTGGCCCATGCCTTTCAGTGGGGAGAGAGAGATGGGGGCCTTTCAGGGAGGAGAGTGAGGGGTACTGTGTGGTGTGTGTCCTAAGGAGAAATTAAAGGGATGTCTTCCCCACAGAGGCTTCTTAATTCCATAGGAAAAGCAGATCTGAGGCAAGCTGAAGCCTGTGCTTGGGGCTATTAGGAAGGGCCGGGCCTATGTTGCCTGCGTTTTGTTTGAGTTGGTGTCTGTCCCTCTTCACTATCTTGATGCTATAGCTAGAGCCTGAGCACTCTCTATTCAAAACATGGCTCTGCCATTTGTTGCCTCTTTGATGTGTCTGCGCAGCTGTATCTGTGATTATCCCCTCTTTATCTAAACTTTATCCTTGACTTGCTCAAGACTTACAGATGCCCTTTTCAAGTTTGCTAAAGCACTTGGTACTAAACATAATGATAATGTTCTATACTGTTTCCTCACTTCTAGAGAATGGAATATGTTCTCATTCGTTTTATATATTCTTCTGGAAATGAACTATGCTTCTGTAACACATTCTTTTCATTATTAACCTACTACTATATATAATGATCTATCTGTGTTTTTTTATACCAGTTAAGATTCTTCTTTAGTGCTTTGAAAGTCAGCTCTTTAGTTCTGTCTATGCCTGCACATGATTACTTAGGGGTTCATTAAAAATTTAAATCATGTATCCATATACTGAAATCATTAAAAAATATTTTGAAACTAATCATGCTGCTCATGAGCTCCAGTGAGAAGTTATTTTGAAAAGTTATTATGGCCTGACCTGTGGTGGCGCAGTGGATAAAGCGTCGACCTGGAAATGCTGAGGTCACTGGTTCGAAACCCTGGGCTTGCCTGGTCAAGGCACATATGGGAGTTGATGCTTCCAGCTCCTCCCCCCTGTCTCTCTCTCCTTTCTCTCTCTTTCTCTCTCTGTCCCTCTCTCTCTCCTCTCTAAAATGAATAAATAAAATAAAATAAATTAAAAAAAGAAAAGTTATTATGAAAATATATAATCAGATATTAAAATATAATTTTTGAAAAGTAAACTTTTAAATTTAGAATAGTTATATATATATAAAATTATTATGAAGACAGTTCAGGGAGCTCTCCTATACCTTTACCCAGTTCCTCCTACTATTATCATCTTACATTAATGTGGTATTTTTGTCACAATGACCTGATATCAATACTGAAGTACAGACTTGATTCAGATTTCCTCAGTTTTCACCTGAAGACCCTTTTCTGTTCCTGAATCCCATCCAGAATACACATTACATTTAGTTATCATGTCTCTTTAGGACAACTCTTGGTTGTTTCATGGTTTGTTTTCTTTTCATGATCATGACAGTTTTGAGGATTATTGGTCACATATTTTATAGAAGGAAAATGGACTCTTTTTTTTTTTTTTTCCATTTTTCCGAAGCTGGAAATGGGGAGGCAGTCAGACAGACTCCCACATGCGCCCGACCGGGATCCACCGGGCATGCCCACCAGGGGGCGATGCTTTGCCCCTCTGGGGCGTCGCTCTGTTGCGTCCAGAGCCATTCTAGCGCCTGAAGGCAGAGGCCACAGAGCCATCCCCAGCGCCCGGGCCATCTTTGCTCCAATGGAGCCTCGCTGTGGGAGGGGAAGAGAGAGACAGAGAGGAAGGAGAGGGGGAGGGGTGGAGAAGCAGATGGGTGCTTCTCCTGTGTGCCCTGGCCAGGAATCGAACCTGGGACTCCTGCACATCAGGCCGACGCTCTACCGTTGAGCCAACCGGCCAGGGCGAAAATGGACTCTTTTTAATTTTTATTTTTAAGTTGGATTCTTTTAAAATGTTATTTTAAAACTTTACATAAAAATTTCAAACATGCACAAAATTAGAGAATAGTATAATGAATCCCTATGTACCCAAGACCCAGCTCAATAGATATCACCAATTCAGTAAGTTTATTCTAGATCAGGGGTTGGGAACCTATGGCTTGAGAGCCAGATGTGGCTCTTTTGATGGCTGCATCTGGCTCGCAGACAAATCTTTAATAAAAAAATAATATAACGTTAAAAATATAAAACATTCTCATGTATTATAATCGATTCATTTCCTACCGCTCATGTTCATGGTTGCGGATGGCTGGAGCCAATCACAGCTGTCCTCCGTGATAACACCAAATTTTTATTGGATAATGCTTAATGTACACGGGTCATTGTATGGCTCTCATGGAATTACATTTTAAAATATGTGGCGTTCATGGCTCTCTCAGCCAAAAAGGTTCCCGACCCCTGTTCTAGATAAACTGTTCTGCCCTCATCTCCAGAGGACTTTAAAGCAAACCCCAAATATATTATAACACCCTTTTATGTTTGAGTATACACCTCTAACAGAAAAGGCCTTTTAAAAAAACAAAAAAACCTATAATTCTATTATCATGTAACAAAGTTCAAGATAATTCTATAAATAATATTTAATAGTCAACTTGTGTTCAAATGTCCCCAAAGGTCTTAAAAGTGTCTTCTCAATTTACATATTCAAATAAGGATTCAAACAAAGTTTGTAAAGTGTATATTGAATTCTGTTGATTTGAAAAATGGGAATTTTGTTGTTTTAGTTGAGACCTGAGACTGAAAACTAAACAATACTTGTACCTAAATTTTATTTTTTTTGTGCACACGCACAAGAGGGAGACAGAAAAGGAGATGAGAAGCATCAATTCTTCATTGTGGCACCTTGACCGGGAAGCTCCAGCCAAGCCAGTGACCCCTTGCTCAAGCCAGCAACCTTTGGCCTCAAGCCAGTGACCATGGGGTCATGTTTATAATCTGGCACTCAAAGCAGTGACCTCAGGGTTTTGACCCTGGGTCCTCAGCGTCCCTGGCTAATGCTCTATTCACTGCACCACTACCTGGTCAGGCTATACCTAGATTTCAAGATGAGATGATAGACTAGTGATGTTGGTTAAAGGGGGTGTTTGAAACCAGTTTTAAGTTCTTTAGCCGAACACCTACCTTAGGCTCAAGAGCAGGGGTCCCCAAACTTTTTACACAGGGGGTCGTTCACTGTCCCTCAGACCATTGGAGGGCCGGACTATAAAAAAAACTATGAACAAATCCCTATGCACACTGCACATATCTTATTTTAAAGTAAAAAAACAAAACGGGAACAAATACAATATTTAAAATAAAGAACAAGTAAATTTAAATCAACAAACTGACCAGTATTTCAATGGGAACTATGCTCCTCTCACTGACCACCAATGAAAGAGGTGCCCCTTCCGGAAGTGCGGCGGGGGCCAGATAAATGGCCTCAGGGGGCCGCATGTGGCCCGCGGGGCCGTAATTTGGGGACCCCTGCTCAAGAGGATTCCTTTGGGTAAAGTTACTGGAGACCTATGACTTTTCCTTCCTTGCCTCTCTCCCACCATGGGAGAGAGAAATGAGGTGTTTCCCCTTCAACACATGCCTACTAAGAAGGTCTTTAAAAAAACCACTTTGAACCTGACCAGGTGGTGGTGCAGTGGATAGAGCATCGGACTGGGATGCGGAGGACCCAGGTTCGAGACCCCAAGGTCGCCAGCTTGAGCACGGGCTCATCTGGTTTGAGCAAAGCTCACCAGCTTGGACCCAAGGTTGCTGGCTCAAGCAAGAGGTTACTTGGTCTGCTGTAGCCCCATGGTCAAGGCATATATGAGAAAGCAATCAATGAACAACTAAGGTGTTGCAATAAAAAACTAATGATTGATGCTTCTCATTTCTCTCTGTTTCTGTCTGTCCCTATCTATCCCTCTCTCTGACTCTGTCTCTGTAAGAAAAAAAAAAAAAAGAACCCCTTTGAGAGCTTATTATTTATTCTTTGGAGCTGGAAGAGACTGGTATTTGACTGATATCTCTGTAAAAAGTAGAGAGGCAAAGCTGTGTCTGGAGATACATGAATAATGCCTGCCCATTCAAAGCAAATTGCAACTTCTGACTTCCATCAATGGTAGGGCAGAAATATGAGTCCTCACAATTATATATGACAGGAGGGTAGGGTCTGGTCCTGTGGCCATTTTATAAGAGATCCCATCCACGCAGCCTTGTTGCTGCAGGTTCGTCTCTTTCACCAGGGAGAGGCTGGAGGTGTAGTATTGAAAGCAGAGGCTGGGATGCAGGTGTGAGTATAGGCATTGTCTATCCAGGAAGCAGCAGACAGGAAGTCCTGGTAGGGAAATGCTCTGAGTCACCCCCTACACCCCCAAAGGATCCTACAAAAGAACTATTCAGCTTTGAATGTTTACCAATCCCAGAGAACCAAACTGGATTACAAAAGTATCTGTTTCTTTCAACTTTCATCTAGAAGGGGAAATAAGGCAAGGGAAAGAATCAACCATGTCATCTCCCCACTCTAGCCTGAACAGTATCAAGCTGGGAGAGAGGAAAAAAGCTTTAATGTTAAATATGTTTTGAAAATCAAATTGAACTGTGATGAAGAAAAATTGGTTCAAACCTGGGACATAATCTCCTTCTGGGAAGAAATAAGCTTTCCTGATAAAAATGCTTAAGCAATTTTCTGATAAATTATAATGAGATTAAAGCCTCTTCTGGGAAACCAGCTTACTTTGTCAGCTAACAGTTGGGTGTCTAATGATCTTGGATCCAGTTTAGTAATAATTATCTAACCATTTCTGTACCTATGAAGAATTCCTTCCATGAAGGAAACATTGAATTGGTTTGTTTAGGCCTCTTCAATTGTGGAAGTTAACAACTTGTTTTCTGTTGAGTCCTGCTCTTTTGACATAATTAATGGTTACAAAAATATTTCAGGGGGAGAAATATGTTGATGGATAATGTAATTTTGTTTGTCCCTAAAATCAAATGTACCTTAATATCAAATTTCTGAGCTATCTCTTCAGAAATCATTCCTGACTGACCTTTTGTGGTGACGAATTAGAGGTTTCCAGGTGGCACCTGCTTAGTTCAATGTCATTTGGACACAGAGACTGTCTTTGTACATATTTCACAGGTACTGTGGCCTGGTTACTTTCTATACCCATATAATATAGGCAAGGTTTTCCTCTTCTGTGTATTACCTTCAACATCATCCTTTGTCACACACAAATTGTTTTATAGGATTCAGGAAGGGAATGATTTGACTAGGTTTTCATTTTAACCAGCAGTATAACATAAAGTCTAGTTATTCCAAAGCTGTTGCTTAGGTTACGAAATAAAAACTTTATCAATATCATCTTATATTGTATGTGAAGAGCCCGCTTATATTTGTTTGCATTAGAAGCAAAAATCATACACTCATATGATGTCTGTAGTGATATACGTAAATTAGCATAGCCCTTTGAAAAACAATTTGGCCATATATATCAAGAATAATACATGCTTATACCCTTTGTTTTTCTGACTTCTATCCTAAATAATAAAAAAATATAAAAAGGAAGCAACATGAATATGAATATTTCATTCACAATGTATTTTATGGCAGTGAAAAATTAGAAGCAACCTGAGTGTATAATAGGGACTTAGTAGGTAAGTTTATGGTTATATTCACTTAACAGAATATCATGAAATTACTAAAATATTAATTGGAAAGGCTATAACATGGAAAAAGAAGAAAAAAATTAAATTTATACTATGATTTTAACTACTTAAAAATGAAGAGAATAAAAAATGATAGATTGTGTTAGGGTTATAATTTTTTCCTTCTATTTTTAAAAATTTCTTTGATTATACATAGATGTTTCTGTTATTTAAAATTAGCTTAAATATTAGTAACATTTGCTTAAAATTTCTAAAGTCTTAAAATCATGTATCGTTGGCTATCCATACTTAAGTGGTCCATAAAAATTTCTGTTTGCTAATGTACTGCTATTGGCAGAGTGAATATATTAGCTAAGCAAATGTCAATCGTTGCTATGGCACTTCTAAAATTACAATAAAGCTACATAATAACTGACAGGGGTACTCTTCCGTAAATGTGGTGAAAAGTCAAAGATTAAGAAAAAGAAAATGGCAACCTTTCCAGGCAGTGACAGGATTAGTGATAGTTACAGGACCTCAATCCAGTTATACTTCTTGGAAGGCACAGTATGGGTGCGAAAGACATTAATAATTAGGATGAAATCCGGTAAATACTTGCACAGGTGACTGAACAGGATAGAGGAAGGTTTGGGAGTAGGAGGAGGTATTCTAAATAAAGTAGATCCAAGAGCAAATATTTTCTAAAAATAAGGTCAGGGTGTGTTCAGAGAGCAGGATAATTCAAAGTGTCTAACTATGGGTTACCTATAACTTATAGGATAGGGATAAACTGGTAATCAGAAGTTAGTGAAGGCTGCAGACCTCTGGTTTTATTTGTAATGCAGTATAAAGAGTTTTGAAGATGTGTTATTGAAAGAATGACATAAAATCTATGTTGATTCTAAGCCCTGTCCAGGTGGCTCAGCGATGGAGCGTTGGCCTGGCATATGGAAGTCCCAGGTTTGACTGCTGGTCAGGACACACAGAAGTGACCGTTTGCTTCTCCACCCCTCCCCCTTCTTTCTTGACCTCCTTTACTCCAGCAGCCATGACTCCAATGGTTCAAATGGTTCCAGTACCTTGGCCCCTGGCGCTGAGGATGTCTCCATGGCCTCCTCTCAATGAAATAGCTCAGTTGCACAGCAATGGAGCAGCGGCCCCAGGTGGGCAGTGCATCCCCTGTAGGTTTGCTGGGTGGATCTCAGTCAGGCCCATGCAGGAGTCTGTCTCTGCCTCCCTGCCTCCCAGCTCTCATTTAATTTAAAAGAAAAAAATCTGTTGATTCTAGAGTTTGCATGCATTGAACTGGAAGATGAGAGGAAGACATATTGTGAGGTGTCTGTAATAAACCAGGAACCTCATTACATAAAATTATTTAACCACATTCTAACCAAGTTTTAGATGGTTTCTGGTGTTCTCTAATAGAATTGGCATATAATATTGAATCAGATTGCAGAGGATTAAACTCTATGGCCAGATGCAGAGACATAATTGAGGGCAACAAATAGGCTGAGAAATGCAAATTCTCATGAGTCAAACGATTTGGAATTCTAGAAGGCAGATTATCAATAGCTGTATCCAGATCTTTTGGACTGGTGGGTTGCTTTAAATGAAGACTTATTAGCTCACCAGGAAGTAAAAGTTTCTAAGTATAAACTGTTTTAACCTTTAGGCGACTGGGATGTTGCTGAACAATAATCAAAACTATAAAAATGTTATAATGGTGAACAAGAGGTAAAGTTTATTTTTCTGTTTCCACTAGCATAAAATGGTTTAGGTTTTAAAAATTTTGTCCCAGAAATACCAGAATCTAGGTAGACTATGGATTCAGGGCCAAAGCCTTTCTGATTTGAGAGATGGAGAGGGTGCAGATCTCACCTTAAGAATTTTGGCTCAAAAATCCAAGATTTGGCAGTCGCTTCGACATTTAATAAAAACTAACCAAATACACCACCAAGCTAGCAGATCTTTCACTTCAGAAGCACTCATTTTGGAGAACCGAACTATTGTTGACATCTGGGCACAGAACCGGCTTTTATTAACAGACACTGAGAAGCGCACCCTCCCCGCGACGCCAGGCGGATCCCACCAGCGGGAAGGCAGGGACGGGCGCCGGCCGAGCCGCTTCTTCCCTCGGGTGTCCCCGGCTGCCCTCGCTCCCAGGCCCCGCAATCTCATTTGCCGCTTCCCAACGCGTGACCCCGGCGCGCTCGCGTCCCGGGCCGGCGACGGGCGCGGGGTGCGCCGAGCGGTGCCATGTGCCTCCCCCTTCTCGCGGCCGCCGCAGTCGCCGCGCCCCGAACCTCGCTCCGGCTCCTCGGCACAGGGCTCGCCGCCATGTCTACCGCCGGGCCCCTCAAGTCCGTGGACTACGAGGTGTTCGGGAGAGTGCAGGGTATGGGACCCCCTCCCCCCCTTACCCCCTTCCACCCCGCGGGAGACCAAAGACGTATTAGGGGAGAAAGAGGAGAAGGCTGAGAGACCGGCTTCCCTCTTACGGGTCCCTTTCCCCTGCGTGGCCCGGGACTTCCGCTGGGCCATGACACAGCAGCCTCAAGTAGGAAGGAGGCCCAACGCGCAGGCGCTGGAGAGCGGGGCTGGGCGGGGGAGGCGGGGGAGGCGGGGAGAGGGAGCGGAACCGGGAGAAAAGGGAGGGGGCGGGGAGAAAGGAGGGACCCTTGCGTGCCCTGGGGGGTTTGCTAAGGAGGCAGATGAGAGGGAAAAATGAAGTTGGTAGGGAAAGGAGGGTCTCTGAACTAGGCGATATTTCAGAATGAATATGAAGTGATAAAGAAAAGCATTTGATTATTTTTTATTAAAAAAGAACATCAGAAAAGCAAACAAGTCTAAAAAAGTTCAATTATGCAAATGAGATGCAAACTCATCTTTTACTTCATTGGTGAAAATGCCCTATACAAAAGTGTGAAAGTGTTGGAGTATCTTATCTGCACGTTCCCTGACCCCCTAATTTTTGTGAGAAGTATAGTTATCTGTTGTTCGCTGCTGGGTTCCATCTCAGCTTCAGGAAAGACACCTAGATGATGTTGGAGGGTTCCCTTTGTCAGATATTATAATTTTAAAAACTGTAACTCTTAAAAGAATTGTTAAATTGATATCTAATTTTTGTTTCATCATAAACTCAAGTACTTGAAAGGGATGTAATAAGTGGTTTATTGTAACTGGTTATTTCTAAATTAAAATGTTAAATCACTGAAATTTGTAGAACGGAATGTTAATATGTTAGTGGTTTAATATTTGCCATCATTTCATTTGAAATAAAGCTTTTTAACAGTGGGAAATTTTACATCATTTCTTTTCCTTTTGGAATTTGATTTCCATTCCACTTCCCCCACAGAATTTTATTGTGCTGTTATGCTTGAGAGTCTTATTGATCACCTGTCAAATTTTTCTGTAATATATGTGTATATTTTCTTAATTTCCTTTGACCATAAATCTGTATTAATTTTTTCTTTTAAAAATATTTTAAACTATATTAAAATTTTTTTAATGCATTGGGGTGACATTGGTTAATAAAATTATACAGGTTTCAGGTGTACAATTCTATAGCAGATCATCTGTATACATGTTGTACTGTGTGTTCACTACTCCAAGGCGAGTCTCCCTCCATCACCATCTGTTCCCCCTCTACCCTTTTCCTCCACCCCCTTTTCCTCCTGCAATTTCCACATTGTTGTCTATGCTTCTATTAATTTTTTTCTTATGGCTTGAGTTATTATTGCAAATATTATTAGAACAAAATTGATGAAATTAATATAGATACTTTAAAAGTATGATAAATTTATATTGGAAATTTATTTCATCAAGAGAAATCTTGACTACAGTAAGGGTTGAATTATCGTTTTATTTTGGTACCCTAGAGGTTTTTACACTTTGCACCAGGGTCAGATTAAGGATGGGTGAGACTGTGCCCTTTGTAAGGACTGGCCTTTCGAGGAGTATGGAAAGAGGAAGAGCAGGAGCAGCACGGGTGCTTTCTCAGACAGTCTTAGAAAAGTGTACGTATGGAAAGTTGAGGATCTGGAAATCAATTCCTTTAAAATTAGCCATGGCTTTGCACCCTGTAGGAAGTCTTTGGGTACATCCAGGAATATGATACTCTGGATTGGAAACTGCTACAATAAGTCACTGAGACATTACACATAAAGTATGAAAATGGTGGCAAAGATTACCTGACAAAATATTTGGTCTACTGGACAGAGATGGCTGCAGTGCGCACATGGGTGACACTTACTGGAAGCGTTCCATGGGCCAAGCATTTTATTATTATTTACTTAATCCTTATCACAATTTTTTGATATATATATTTCATTCTTATTTTAACAGTGAAAAAACAGGTACAGAGAGGTTCAGTAACATGGACAAACCCTGAGCTGACAAATGGGATTTGATCCTGCATCAGTTTAACTCTAAAACCTGCACTTTTCTATTATACAGTGTTTTCTGTTAATATATAATGTATTTAGATTGATTTTAACTGTTTAATTGCACTTTTGTGCAAATGATGGTTACATGGTATATGAAGATTAATTCTGGGTGACAGTACAAATACAGGAAAGACAAAAGTACTATATATGAACAGTGGGGTTTAAAAATGAGCTCTAGGCACTAAGTTCTATAGTTTTCAGTTTGTTAAGTGGAAGAGAGTACATGCATGCTATTGATTTATCAAGGCAAAATATGTGGGACGATTCCCAATCATGTATTCCCACATACGTACACCAACATTGGCTGAGAACTTAGGCCAATTTGCGAAGCTCTGTACTTCATAGTTCACATGCTTTGTCTCACATACATTCAGTTCTCAACCTTGTACCCTCAACTATTTCCTCATTTAACAGATGGAGAAATTGAGGCATAGAGAGTAAATTTCCCCGGTTGCAGAGTGAGTTAAGTGGCAATGCTGGGATTTGAACCTTGATAATCTGATACCACGCTATTGATCATTATATTGATTCTCCTTTTAATACCCTTTCCACTTGTATTTTGCCTTTCTCCTAACTTATGTACTGAATACATATATACACTAATGCAGGACATTTGGATCCAACTATTTAGATCAAGGGTCCCCAAACTTTTTACACAGGGGGCCAGTTCACTGTCCCTCAGACCGCTGGAGGGCTGGACTATAAAAAAAACTATGAACAAATCCCTATGCACACTGCACATATGTTATTTTAAAGTAAAAAAAAACAAAATGGAAGTAGTACTGTATGTGAGCAACACCGCGCTTTGCATATAGTACTCCTCTCACTGACTACCAGCGAAAGAGGTGCCCCTTCCAGAAGTGCGACGTGGGCTGGATAAATGGCCTCAGGGGGCTGCATGCTGCCCCCTGATTTAGATTATTTCTTAGATGTCCTTGAGGACATTTTTATGATATTTTTGGTCCCATGGAAGTTTGACCTAGTCAGTAAGCAATCAGCACATTCAAAAGCTACAGCCTCTGACTCTCTGTCACTTGCTCACACTGTCACTATTTCTGTATCTCATACTGTATCTCACAATTTTATCATGGATTGCCTAAGAAACAAATACAAGCCATTAGTCTTTTAGCCAAGTCATAATGATTACATAGAAATAATTGACATTAAATAATAAAAAAATTAATTTTAATACTATAAAATAAAGAACAATTAAGGGGAACATAAAATTGACTTAATTTAAAAATATGGAATAATTAAATCTTAGAGAAAACTGGCTTGATAGAAGTAATGGCTATGAAAGTAAATTTGCAATGGAAGAAGCTATGATTGGCAACATTTAATATGGATAAAATATGAAGTGATAAATAAAATTATCATAAAAATATTTAAATGGGAAATATTCCCAATGAAAATGGTTTCAATGACATAAAAATGAATTATTTGGAAAATAGTTTAACTGTCCTATCCTGAATAGTTTAACTGTCCTTACTTATCAATAAATTAAATTGGTTTTATGAAGTTTATGACAAAATATTTTCCAAAAGGGTGTTGTTATATTTCTATATAGAATGTTTGAATTTAAAACATCCTTGGTGGTGACAAAATGGCAGTCAGTATGTTCTAGAGGTCAAATGTACCCTGCATTGTTCTCAAATACGCACATTCTAATTTGCAAACATTGCATTCCAAGAATTAGTCAATAAATTGGTTGTTTGAAATTCAGGAAAATACACTTATAGAAATAATATTACAAATAGTAGATTTGCTTCCAGCTCCGTCTGCACAGCTTACGTTTAGAGCCTCAGGATGCTGCTCCTTTTCGTTGCTGTGTCTCTTCCTCTACTTTGTTTTTAAATAAAATATTTTTGTTTGTTTGTTTGTTTTAGACTAGTTTTAGATTTATAGAAAAGTTGTGAAGAGTTTCTGATACCAGATAAATGTTATCTGATATTAGCATGATAACATTTGTAATGACTGTTGAGCCAATGTCTATACATTATTATTAACTACGGTCTATACTTTATTCGTATTTCCTTAGTTTTTACCTGAAGTTCTTTTTCTGTTCTAGACTTCTTCCAGGATATCACACTATATTTAGTCATCTTATCCCCATAGGCTGCTGTAGGCTGGTAGGCTGTGACAGTTTCTCAGACATGCCTTGTTTTCCATGACCTTGACCGTTTTGAGGAGTACTTTGAGGTTAGGTACTTTGTAGAATGCTCCCCCATTGGGATTTGTCTGATATTTTTATCATGCTAAGACTGAGGTTATGAGTTTGGGAGGAAAACCACAGAAGTAAGGTTCCACTCTCATCACACCATATCAAAAGGGTACATACTATCAATATGACTTATCACTATTGATGTTGACCTGGATCACCTGACTGAGATCGAGTTTGTCAGATTTCTCCCAGTAAAGTTACTCTTCTCCCCCCCCACCATTCTCTACTTTTTAAACTCCATGTTTTTTTCCCACCAACTTCTGTTGCCCTGGGGGTTTTGAGATGAGGATCAGGGGAATGACCACCTACGTTTTTAGAACATTGTAACTATGGCATGGTATATGATGTTCCTATAAATGTTTCATTACAGTTATATCTAGAATAATATATTCTGAAAGTTTGAAAGGGAAATTGATTAAGTTGTATATGGATTCTTCGATGTTTTACCAGATCTCAGGCAAATACTAAATGACATCTGTGGCAATGGGTTATGACAATCTATTGGTTTACCTGTGCTTTGGACATTCAAGTTTGTATTTTTGGCAGCATTAACTTAGTTTTAGAATAGGAGTAGCTTCTAATTCTTTTTCTCATCTTTATTCCTATAGCATTTCATTTATATCTCTGATCTACTTCTTGTTTTTATTTCTCTTCGATCCATTTTCCTTTTCACTGCAATTATTTATGTACTTATGTCTGTGTCTCATTAAACAATACAGATAGTATTTTGAAGGTCAAGCTGATAGCTTGTTTTTATATCCCCTACAGGTTGTGCTTCTGGTGAGGACTTAAAAACTGTGTCAAATTGAAGTGGTTGGGGATAGTTGGCTTGAAGGAAAAACAGTAGAATGATGTCTGTTTCAACTCTTTGAAAGATGCCTTGGTGTGTGGCTCCAGGGGACAGACCTTGGAAGTATGAAGAAAGGTTAAAATGATGCATAATTTTATTCTATATAAAGAAGGCCTTTCTGACCATTCAAGATGTTTATCATCATCAAGGGCTGCTTTATACAGTGGTAACTGGCTGACTTTCTGCACTCAAAATTGGCACAGGCAGTCAGATCTCAGGACAAAGGGAAAATTTGATTTTTGCATGAAAGGAGGCTGATGTTTAAAATTCATCATATGATTTCTTAAATACCAATACTTCTTTGTAGATTAAAGTATGATTTCCTTTGTAAATATTTCCGTCTGTTTCTCCCTGACATATCTTTCCACAAAGTGAGGCTCAGTAGCCGCTGACTGAGCCTTGCCTGAGCAGCTCATTGTGCTCGAGTCTTTCATAACTGAAGGGGCTGCTTGTCTGTCCCAGTTTTCAGAGCAGTGTGTCTGCAAAAAACCTACATGTGTCACATCAGCTTCCCTTCTCTTTAGCAGACGAGGTGGAAGCAATGCAGAGAGACCACAGAAGTCCTCAGAGCATGTTCTCCAACCCAGGCTGTGCCCCAGGGGTGCTGTGTTCCAGCCAGGGCCCATAAAATGCAGAAAATCTGTCTCCATGTTGGCTTCTTGGCTTCTTTTTTTTTCTCTATTTCCCTCCTTCTGTTGCACAGTATGCTTCAAACTCGGGATCAGGACTCGCTGAAAGTTTCTAAAAAAATTCCTAGTGGATTATGGAGCTTTGAATGTTAATTCCCGCATGGCCCATGCTTCACGGAGTTAATGGGCTGGTGGTCCTGATGCCTCTCGATGCACATTCCTTCTTATGCTTTAAAATAGAGGTTGTGGTTGAGGGACTGAATAAGTAACACCCCTCTTCATTTTATTGACCGACAAGTGAAACAAAGAATAAAACAGAGTTTGGGGGGGATAAGGTATGTTCCTTCAGGTAAGTGGACAGTATAATAATCTGTACTGGCAAGTGAAACACACCCACCTGAGCTCAGGCGGGCCTCCCCCATGGCGGAGCAGGGGAATGTGAGGGAGGGTGATGGAAATGTTCTGGAATTAGCTCGTGGTGATGGTTGCAAAACTGTGAATATACAAACTATACTAGTGTACTTTGAATACTTCTAAGGAGTGTATTTAATATTATGTGAACTGTATGTCAGTTTTTTGAAATGTCATAAAAAATGTAAATAAAGAAAGCAAAATACTCTCAGGTGCTGCTGGTGCTACTGGTCCATGGGCCACTCTTTGAGTAGGAAAGAGCAGGACCAGATGTTTCTGGTTTCTCTTGACCTCAGTGGCTTGCACTTTTCACGATGCTCACATCAGACAGGGCTGTTCACCGTTGAGGAACTCAGAGGGGAATACGCACAATGCAACCCTGACCAAAACCTTCAACACTTGGGTCTTCTGGGACCTCCTCACTCTTACTATAAACGACGGCACATTTGCCCACAGTTCTGCCTGTTTTCTCTTCTGTTTTGTCTCTCTCTTCTACATGGTCTGGCTTAACTGAAAAATTTCTTGGTTTTTCTGCTTTCTTTATATCTGCTAGCTAATGTCTTTCCCTCCAACTACAGATTGCCTTTCTGATCCCTTTCAGACCAATACTTCCACTCATCAATCCTCCACCTTTTACAGGTAGCATTTAAAATGTTTTTATAGCCCTACAAAAATTTTGTGATATTATCCTGTCTTTATTGCTTAATTACTTTTTGCTTCACATTATTTTGGTACCAAAATACACAATCATCAGGAAATAAATGATATTTCTTATTATTGTAAATCCACTTACAAAATTACAATCACCTAACCACTGGTTCCTTCCTCTGTAATTTTTTTTTAAAACTAGGCTTAATTGCTGTAAAGGGGAACAATATCTCTTGCCTGATTTATCCCCTCTGAGTTCCTGATTTTTTTTTTCAGATGGGGTATAATTTAAATTCAGTAACATTCACCCTTTTTTAGTGTGCAGTTCAGTGAGTTTAGAGAATGCATAGTCAGGAACCCACTCCCACAGCTGACATGCAGAACAGTGTCATCGTCCCTAAGAGCCCCTGGGGCCCGTGCAGCACTCCTCTCTCCCCTCCCAGCCCTTGGCAACCACTGATTAGTCTCCTGTCCTGTAGTTTTGCCTTTTCCAGATGTAAAATTAAAATTAGAACAAAAATGTTTTATTACATTTAAAGTGGATTTAGTCCTTGTGTGTGTGAGAGAGAGAGATAGGAAGGGAGGGTGAGAAACATCAACATGTAGTTGCTTTCACTTTAGTTGTGCATTGATTGCTTCTCATGTGTGCCTCGGGGCCCTGCCAGTGTCCCCTTGCTCAAGCCAGTGACCTGGAGCTTTTTTTTTTTTTTTTTTAGAGAGGGAGGGACAGACAGACAGACAGACAGGAAGGGAGAGAGATGAGAAGTATCAACTCATAGTTGCAGCACTCTAATTGTTCATTGATTGCTTTCTCATATGTGCTTTGACCAGGGGTGGAGAGGTGGGAGTGGGGGCTCCAGCTGAGCAAATGATCCCTTGCTTAAGCCAGTGACCTCTGGGATAAAGCCAGTGACCATGGGGTCATGTCTATGATCCCATGCCTAAGCCAGCGACCCCAGGCTCAAGTTGATGAGCTCATGCTTAAGCCAGATGAGCCCACTAGAGCCAGCGACCTCGGAGTTTTAAACCTGGGTCCTCAGCGTCCCAGGCTGATGCGCCACCACCTGGTCAGGTAACCTGGGACTTTTTTTATGCCAGCAATCTTTGGACTCAAGCTGGTTAACTTTGGGATTATATGGATGATTCCCCTGCTAAAGCCAGCAACCTCACACTGATGAATCTGTGCTCAGAGCCAGCAACCTTGGGGTTTTGAACTGGTGACTTCAGCATTCTGGGTCAATGCTTTATCTACTGCACCACCACTGGCCAGGCTAGTCCTTGTATTTAAACGCTGAGGATAAGCCCTAGCCGGTTGGCTTAGTGGTAGAGCGTTGGCCTGGTGTGCAGAGGTCCCTGGTTCGATTCCCGGCCAGGGCACACAGGAGAGGCGCCCACCTGCCTCTCTACCCCTCCCCCTCTCCTTTCTCTCTGTCTCTCTCTTCCCCTCCCGCAGCGAGGCTCCATTGGAGCAAAGATGGTTCGGGCGCTGGGGATGGCTCCTTGGCCTCCGCCCCAGGCGCTAGAGTGGCTCTAGTCACGGCAGAGCGATGCCCCGGAGGGGCAGAGCATAGCCCCCCTGATGGGCAGAGCGTCGCCCCCTGGTGGGCATGCCGAGTGGATCCGGGTAGGGCGCATGCGAGAGTCTGTCTGTCTCTCCCCGTTTCCAGCTTCAGAAAAATACAAAAAAAAAAAAAAAAAAAAAAAAAAAAAGCTGAGGATAGGTCGATTTTATATCAGATCTGCTCAACTGCCCTTATAATGAGCATTTTATTTTACTTAGCATTTTAAAATAGAATAGCAAGGCCCTGGCCAGGTTGTTCAGTGGATAGCATATCCTCCTGGCATGTCAAAGTCATGGCTTCAATCCCTGGTCAGGGCACATGTGAGAAGCAACCAATGAGAGCACAACTAAATGGAAAGACTAAGTGGAACGAGTTGATACTTTTCTCTCTCTCTCTCTCTCTCCCTTACTCCCCCTTTCTTTCAAATCAATGGAAAAATAAAGTAAAATAGACCAGTAATTTTCAACCCTTTTCATCTCATGGCACACACACTAATCAATAAAATTCTGTGGCACATCAAAATATATATATTTTTTGCTCACCTGACAAAAAGTAGGTCTAATTTTGGTTCATTCACATTGGGCGGTTATTGTGTTGGCTGTTGTCATTTTTTTTTTTAAAGTTGACAATCTAGGGGAAAAGAAGTCAGTACTTCTGATGAAATAATCGGGTATTACATACTTTAAAAATTCTTGCAGCTGAAAAATTCTAAATCGCTGAAATAGAATAAATACAGTCTGGCATTTTACTATATTTTGAATTAAATATTCAGATAAAATGAAATAGTCATATTACTAATTTTCTCCAAAAGTAATCTTCCCTTTCTCTTTTTATTCTAAAAGAAAATAATTAAAAAATATTTTAGAATATATTCAGATATTAAAAGATTTGTTCATTTCATTTACTTACTATTTAATAAAACAGATAAAGTTAAGTTAGGAAATATATGCTTTTTTTTTTAAAGGTAGACAAGCTGACATTTTTCATCTTTCTTTTGTACAGGTGTCTGCTTCAGAATGGTAAGTTAATACAATCAGTGTCTAATTTTTTTGCCATTTTTCCCCCCATAGTTAATTCTAATCACAAAGACAGAGCAGTGTTCCACTTAGTGCTGGTCTACTGCTTACTTCTCATCCTTGACAACAAATAAAAACATATTTCTTCAAATACAAATACTAGTTGAGATTTTTGTTAGAGCTGTCTTTACAAAGTAATCTTAAAAACATTATAGCCTTCTTAGCCTTTAATGTTTTCTATGAATTTCAAAATACCTCTTTTGAGGTGAACACATTAAACATTTTGATTAGGTATATTAAATACAAAAATATGGGATCTTTCACTTGTTCTGGATAGAAGAAACCCTCTAGCAAGGGTATGTCTCTCTGTTTTTTTAAATGTGTCTCAAATTGCATAACTAAAAATATTCATGTTGCATAAGGTAGTGGTTCCCAGGTTTATAGAAGTTAAAACTTCTTGTTGTCTTCAAAGTTTTTATTTTGTTACTTTATTTCTTTCTTAAATGTTAAATGTAACTTGGATTTTCACCTACTATTTTAGCAGGCAGTCCCTAGATTAGGTCTCTGTTAATATGTTCCCATCCATAAAGTCTCTGTATCTTGAGATTGTTGCATCCTCTGCAGTTCAGATTGTCTCCTTTTTCATTATTACCTCTGAGAGCTTGACTTGTTTTCAGAACCAGCTCATACATCAACCCTAGTTGTAACCACTGAACTCTCGCCATCTCAGTTTGTGTCTCTTCCTATTGTTTGGAATGTGGAGTATAGAGATCTTGGTTCCCCTGGCTGTCAAATAAAAGAGCATGTTATTAAAAAGTTCTAGTAGACCAGGTCCACAAGAATTTTAGTATGATGTAGTTAAAATAAGTCAAAATCTAAATGTTGCTAGGTTTTTATTTGCCAATAGTGTAACTGAATTTGGAACCAGGAAGATAATTTTTAAAAATCTATTATGAATAACAGGAGAAATCCAGAGCCAACAGAAAACAATAGAATATTTTAAATATATTAATCCAGTACTTTCTGTTGAGCATAACTGGAAATTTTTCCTTAGTGACTAAGAATTTCAGAGTGATCATCATTTGGAACCCAGATTAACAATGTAATTTATTGTTCGCTGATGTGAGGGCAATGCAGCTGAATTGTACGAATCCCAAAATATATCATGGAAACTGTTTTTTTTTTTGAAGTAATTCCAGTACCAGTTTATTCTATCATATCATGCTTGTCTTTACTGAAAGTGGAATTTAACAAAAAATTTCATTTAAGTGAAGGTTCTTGTAAATAGAGCTACAACTGTAGGTCAGCTGCATAGTTTTCTTTCTTTTTTGGCATAGGGAAAAAACGATCTACTTAGTACCTTTTGAATGTTAGACTCAAATATGTCATGAAATCAGACTTTTGATGATGAACTTTCTTTCCCTTTTTTTTTTTTTTTTTAATGAAACCAGTACACAGAAGGTGAGGCTAAGAAACTAGGAGTGGTTGGCTGGGTGAAGAATACCAGCAAAGGCACTGTGACAGGCCAAGTGCAAGGCTCTGAAGAGAAAGTCAATTCCATGTAAGTAGCAAGACTAATAACACACTCATGCAATTTATTAACTTATTTTAATGTTTCATTGGATAACAGGCATAGTATTGATGTACCAAATTTTGTTTGTAGATTATAACTAAATAACAAGCTTTTAGGCGAGGGGTTGGGAACTTATGGCTTGCGAGCCAGATGTGGCTCTTTTGATGGCTGCATCTGGCTCGCAGACAAATCTTTAATAAAAAAAAAATAACGTTAAAAATATAAAACATTCTCATGTATTACAATCCATTCATTTCCTACTGCTCATGTTCATGGTTGCAGGTGGCTGGAGCCAATCACAGCTGTCCTCCAGGACAACACCAAATTTTTATTGGATAATGCGTAACGTACACAGGTTGTTGTATGGCTCTCATGGAATTACATTTTAAAATATGTGGCGTTCATGGCTCTTAGCCAAAAAGGTTCCTGACCCCTGTTTTAGATAGGCCAGCAAAAAAATTCTCAGAATTGGGAATGGGATTTCTGTGCTTGGGAATGGATTTCCCATGTGGACAGCCCTCAGGAAGATCAAATCCATGGCATCGCTCTCTAATCTCTATGAATTGTGTTTTAGTTCTCCTCTAACATGGGGGAACTATCTGGGGTCCACGTGTCTCTCATGCCTTAGGATGGTTTTTGAAGTTCTTCACAAAGCCTTCAAGGCAAACAGATTGCTATCTCCCTTTTATTGTTTAAATATTCTTTTATTTAATTTTAATTTTATTTGTACTGTCAGTGAAAGTGTGTTTAATGGTATGGTTACCATGAGTCCTTGAACACCAAAGGAGACCTGATTTAGAAATATAGAAAACATTGCCCTGTCATTTTTAAAGGCCTTCTCTTTTCAGCTTTGTAAATTCCACTGTTGTCTGTAGTCTTAAAAAAAAAAAAAAGCTAACATTTATTGAGTATATGCAACATGTTAGGCAATAAGCTAAACACTTTACATTGATTATCTCATGTAACCTTTACAAGGATTTTATGAGGTAGGTGCTAATACCCAATTTATTTTATTTTATTGTTTGCAATTTATCTTTGTTTTCACTACTTAATGTTTTCAGATTTAAAAAGTAATACTTTTTGTTTATTATATTAACTCAAGTAATAAGATGCAGAGCAGTATAAAAGCTAAGCTAGTAACCTCCCCTCCCCTTCCTCTATCCCTTTATGCAGCCTGGGCCAACTTTCCCAACCTTTCTCTTTCATTTAAAAGTATACATTTATAATTAAGGTTTCACTTGTTTTTACTGCAATAGAATATGCGTATTTTTCTGTAACTAGTTTTGTTATTTGATGGACATTTCAACAATCAATAAATATATAACTACCGATAACTTCCTTTTTTCTGATTTCATTGTGTGTAGATACTTACTTGGGTTTGTGTGTAAAACTGCACCCCAACCTGAAAAGTGGGCTCCATAAAATCAATTTCATGAAATGTTAATGGAAAACAATATTTTTTGGTAGGACTGACGCAACGTGCACAAAAGGAAAGGTTGTGAGACTTACTGTTGTGCAGGACTCATGCTTCCATGCACGAGGAAGTGCCGGATAACAAGGAGGGAGATTGAGAATGGGGACTCTGGGGGGGATGCCCACCCCAGGCATGTTATGTCCTAATGCATGTGGTAGGAGGTTTCTGATTGACATCAGTGCAACGGTAGCATACTTCTGCCCCTTTTTTCTTCCCAACCTCTCTCACGCCTCCTCCCTCACGCCTCCAGTCATCTGTGTTAGCAACCTAGTACATTTCCTTCTGTATTTGTCTCCGTGTTCACCTTTCCCGTGTGTATGTGTGTTTGTGTGTGTGTGCATGGGCGCACGCATACACATGGGGGCACATACAGTTTTGGGTTGTGATCAATGTTTGCTTTTTAAAAATGGGAATATGGTGTATGCACTAATCTGCATCTCACTTTTATCATTCAAAAATACATCGAGAAGCATTCCTCCAAGTTAAGTGGTATAGCTCTGATTTATTCTATTTAATGTCTGCTTAGTATTCCATAATATAAATGTATCATTATTTATCACATTATTGCTGGGAACTCATTTTGTTTCCTGGTGTTTTGGGTTTTTTTTGTTTTTTTTTTGGCAGTAAGAGCAATGCTATAATAAACATTTTATTGGTGACTTTATTTTAATGGTAGAGATTCCAAGGAGTGTGATTTGTTGGTTGAAGTGTCTGTGTGCTATTAATTTAAAAATATTTGTCAGACTGCTTTCAAAAGAGTTGTAAACAAATTACATTTTTTCCCTCTTCATTCTGTCAGCAATTGGTATTATTGCTCTCTAATTTTTTTTTTATCTGATTGAGGGTAGAGTGATATAATTTTTCACTGTAATTTGCATTTTTAATTTTTATAAACTCAAATATAGTTATCTTTCTTTCTGGTTAATAAGTAGACTATGAGTGCTGTTTCCTAGGTTTCCTTCTAACTTTTTGATGCTTTATTTATTACATTACTTATTTACTCCTCTGAAATTTTTTTTTATTTTATAATATGAGATTGGGGACTGACTGCATTCTGCCAGGTGGATAGCCAGTTGTGCCAGCACTGTTTATTAAATAATCACTATTTTCCCATTGGCTTGAAATACATTTTTGTCATATATTAAAACTTCATATCAATTGGATTTTATTTCCGGATTCCCTGTTCTACTGATTGATCTACTTATATATTCCTAGACTAATACTCTATATTCCATATTGATTTAATTAAAGTGGTTTTATAGTATATATTTCCTTTTACTATTCTTTTTTGTTCATTTATTTGTTTTATTGGGTATTTAAACTTTAAGATACTTTTATCTCTAAACTTTAAGATACTTTTATCTATTTAGTTGGAATTATATATATTTAAAAAAAAACTTGATTGTCTTACAAATATGCTTTTTTAAAATAAACTTTATTTTTAGAAGTTTTAGATTTACAGAAAAATTGTGAACAGAGTTTCCATATACTCTTTTTAAAAAATTTATTATTATTATTATTTTTTTTAGTGAGAGAGAGGGAGGGACAGACAGACAGATAGGAAGGGAAAGAGATGAGAAGCATCAACTCATAGTTGTGGCACCTTAGTTTTTCATTGATTGCTTTCTCATATGTTCCTTGACTGGAGGGGCTCCAGCCAAGCCAGTGACCCCTTCTCAAGCCTTCGACCTTTGGGGCTCAAGCCAGCGACCATGGGGTCATGTCTATGATCCCACGCTCAAGCCAGTGATGCTGTGCTTAAACTGGTGAGCCTGCGCTCAAGCTGGATGAGCCCATGCTCAAGCTGGGTCCTCAGTGTCCCAGGCCTTCGCTCTATCCACTGAGCCACCGCCTGGTCAGGCTCCATGTACTCTTTACTCAATTTTTCATTAACATTTTACATTAGTATGATACATATGTTACAGTTAATGAATCCATATTGATGCATTGGTATTAACTAAAATCTGTAGTTCATTCAGATTTCCTCAACTTTTATCTAATGTTCCTTTTCTCTTTTAGGAACTCATATTTTACTTGCTTTTTAAGTCTACATTTTTATGATATTAAAAGACTTGATATTAAATCCTCCCATCTAAGAATATGGATGTCTTTTCATTAGCTCAGATTTTTTAATTTACCCTTCAATATGATTTTATAATTGTCACATGCTTTTCTTGCTGAATTTATTCTTAAATATTTGTCTTAGTCAGTTTGGGCTGCTATAACAAAGTATTGTAGACTGGTGGTTTATCAACAGCAGAAATTTATTTCTCCATAGTTCTGGAGGCTGGAAGTCTGAGATCAGGGTGCCAGCCAGGGCAGGTACTGGTAAAGCCCTCTGATGGGCTTTTACCTAACTTATTTGTACCAGACTGTCAATTCTCACTCTATCCTCACGTGGCAGAAAGAGAGCTAGCTATCTCTCTGGCCTCTTCTCATAAGGGCTCTAATCCCATTCATGAGGTTCTACTTTTATGATTTCATTACCTCCCAGAGATTCCATCCTCAAAAACCATACTGGTGATTAGATGTCAACAAAATGAATTTTGAGGAGGATGCAAACATTTTAGTCCATCACAATATTATATTGTTGTTGTTGTTTTACCGTTGTGTATGGAATACCTTTCCCATTTATGTTTCTAGGTACTTATGCTAGAATAAGGAAAGCATAATGACTTTTTAGGTATCTGTATAAGCCTGACCTGTGGTGGTGCAGTGGATAAAACATCGACTTGGAATGCTGAGGTGCCCTGTTCAAAGCCCTGGGCTTGTCTGGTCAAGGCACATATGGGAGTTGATGCTTCCTGCTCCTCCCCCCTTTTTTTCTCTCTTCTCTCTGAAGGGAATAAATAAAATCTTTAAAAAAAAAGATTTTATATTGTAGAGTACCTTATCAAGTATTCTCATTAATTTTACTGGGGTTTTTTCTTTGTAAACTATAGTCTATTAGATTTTTTAAGTATACAATTATATAATTAGAAAAAATATTTTTTTCAGTGTTTATTTTCTAGAATTATCAAGACAATACTGAATAATAATAGCAATAGAAAGAATCCCTGGCTGGTTTCTGATTTTATTTGAAATAGTTTTATTGTTTTACAAGTAGAATAATGTTTGTTGTTGATTTTGGTAAATATACTTCATCACATTGAATTCACTGTTGCATTCCTTGAATTAAACCCTGATTGGTCACATTATGCTAGTCTTTTGAATCATTGCTGAATATTGCTAGCCAATATTTTATTTAGGGTTTTTGCATCTATATTTATTAAATGGTTTCCTTTTGAAGGGGTACTATATCAAGTTTTGGTGTTAAAATCGTTTTGGCTTCATAATATGTATTGAGAAAGTTTGTCATCCTTTATTTGGGAATAATTTAAATAATATTGGAATTACTATTTTTATTTAGTTTATTGGGGTGACATTAGTTAACAAAACTATACAGATTTCGAGTATACAAGTCAACAAAACATCATCTGCACACTGCAACGTGCACCCACCGCTGAAAGTAAAGTCTCTTCCATCCCCACTTATCCCCCTCGTTGCCCTCTTCCACCTCTCCCGGCCCCCTTTCCTCTGACTATCACCATGCTGCTGTCTGTGTCTCCCCATTTTATCTGCCTTTTTGTTTTTGACTGTGTGTATTTGGTAGATCTGCTATGACTCCCAAGCTTTCTGATGTAGGTGCCTTGTGGGTCTCAGTGGCACAATCTCCAGAAATGCTTCTTGTGTGGGTCATGCGCCCCCTCCTGTTGTAGTTGAGTCTTGAGTGCTCTTGGCCCGTTTGTGGGTGGAGTTAGCCCCCAGGCTGGCTGACTGTATGGGTAGACCTTATTCACCGCGTCTGAGTTGCTGTTCAGGGGCTCCCTTCCCCCAGGCGGAGTTACTCCTGCAGGTTCTGGTACCTACCGAGTGCCCCTTAGGCTGTGCTCTTTGTGTGGTTAGTTGGGTGGAGCTCTGGTGTAAGTCCGTTCATCTCCCTATTTATTTAGATGCTACTGTTGTATATTTTAATTATGTATTTTAAACCTGATAAAACATTAGTGTTTTTTGTAAGTCAGTATTTGGGGGGGGGGAGAACCTCTATATATTTGACATTTTTGTTGCTATTTCTTCCTCCTAATTCTTTGGGCTTCTGTGTAGGAATAATTCCATTCTGCTAAAGGAATGTTCTTTAAGTATTTTCTTTAATATGGGCCTGCTGGTGATGTGTTTACCTCAGTTTTTGTTGGTCTCTACATGTTTTTATTTTACCTTCATTCTTGAAAAAATATCTTTGCTGTGCATAGAATTCTAACATGGTAGCTTTTCCCCCTCCAATATTCTGTGGATATACCGTTTAGTATTCTGAAATCTATTGTTTTGTTTTAAAGTTGGCTATCAGTTTCCCATTTTGTTTCTTCAAAGTAATTTGGCTTCATTGAAGATGGCAACATTAGTAAAATTGCCAGTTTACAATTTGCGATAATAAAAACAACGTTAAGCCTGTCAGTTGGTTTAGGTTTATTTTCTTCAGTAATGTTTAGTTCTCATAGTACAGATGTCGAGAAGGCATGAAGCAGGGTTCATCCAGGACTGGTTATTGGCAACTATTGATACAAAGAGTAGAGGTGAGAGAGCAGGGACTTCAGGGTGTTTGCAAGGAGGTGGCTATAATGATGAATTTGGAACTTTGGACAAGAAGAGAAACGAACTGGTAGTAAATTGATAGGCAATGAGAAATGGTTGCCTTATTGGGCTTTGGATGTAAAGATCTGTAACAGGGCTCAGGAGTACTGTTTCATTATGTAATGTTGTCTTAGAACCAGGGGAGTCCATGCAGGAGGGAAGGGCTGGAACAGCGGCTGTGAAACTTCCCTGATGTTTCCTGCTCTGCTGTGCATAAGAGCCCAGTGTAGATGAACTCTTTCACTGACATTTTTTTACACCTGTGTCCAATGAGTCTATTAGTGGACTTCATCTGAGCATTGCCAAATAGAAATTCCTCCTGAAAGATACTGAAATTTTTTCATATTTTGGTATTATCATGGTTTTCTTTTTATTACAGCTTTTTATTATGGGATGTTCAAACATATACATGAACAGAAAGAACAGGACAATGAACCCTATGTGTCTGTTACCCAGTTTCAATAACAATTTCTGACTTTCTTGTTTCCTATATTCTTCCAACTTTTTGTTGTTGTTCCCATTGGAGTATTTACCGCAGATTTTCTGCATCATATTGTTCACCTGTAAGTCAGCTTGAACAGTATGGAACTGCCAACATTTGACAAAACTTTTACCTACAAAATGGCACTTTTCACATTGTTTAATCTAATACCTTACTGTTTTCCTCTAATAGAAACTCTGTATACCTATCAATATATTTTTCTAAACACCACAGCAGATCTATCATCAAATGTCCAAGTACAGCCCGTAACAGTTACACTTTCCCTGGAAACTCGTCTTCCTCGTGGTCTTGGTCCAAGTCTGTTCCACACCTGGAGTGGACTCCTGTTTCCTCAGTCATATGTTTTCATCCTTCTTGATTTATTCTCTTGTTTTGTTGAAACATAATTCTCTATAAACTTCCCAAGGAAAGGTGCATGAGAGACAAAAATATTGTTATTTTGCCTGCCTTCATTTGCCCTCATACTTGATTGTTTGAGTTATAAAATTCTATGCCAAAAAAAATCTCCCACTCAGAATTTTAAAGGCATAGGTCCATAGGTACTCATTTTATTTCTATTTCTGCATTTTCACAATCCTCTACCTTTGTCTAGGTTTTAATTTCATTTTAAATGATGGACCCTTGGAAGAGGAGAATTGTCTTTTTTTTTGACAATTTCTTTCCCTCTTTATTTTTGGCTCTCCTCTTTCAGAACTTCTGTGTGGACCGGATCCTCTTATTTTCAACTTTTCTCACTAGTTTCTAAAGTTTACTATCTGGGAAATCACTTCAGCTTTGTCCTCCACCCTTCCTATGATTTTTTTGTTTGTTTCTACTGCTATATTTTAATTTTTCTACTTCCTAGCGTCTTGTTTTTTCATATCTCGCTGAGGATGTATGTGTTTTTCTTCCTGAAGTTTTCCTCTGCTTTCTGCATTGTTTCTGTTTCCTCTAACTTCCTTTTCCTTCGCCTCTCCTTGCCTTTTCTTTGTTTTCTGTTTCCATGTATTGCTCCTTTCACACCACAGGCTTTCCTTGCAATGATATTTTCAGTAACTTATTCGTAAATATGAACAGCCAGCCAAGAATAAACAAACTTTTAAGGAAATTTTCCAACCTGTAATTGTAGTCTTGTTGGCTTGAGGAATGGTGGTGACTGATGGAGAACGGGCCTTCTTGTTGGGGAACCTCCAAATGCTAAATCAATAGGTCTTGTCGTCTGCATTCCCGGTCCCTTCAGATCTTCAGTCTTCTGTGGGTTCCATGGGGTGAGCTGCCTTGCTTCTCACAGGTTTTTGCTTCTGTAGGTACTTGGGGATGTAGTATCCTTTGTTTTTCTGTGTTGTTTAGTCTTTCTCTGTTTTCCTTCTGATTTGTTTCAATCTCTCTCTCTCTTTTATTTTTAGTGAGAGAGAGTGGGAGGGACAGATAGGGACAGACAGACAGGATGGGAGAGAGATGAGAAGCATCAACTCATAGTTGCAGCACCTTAGTTGTTCATTGATTGCTTTCTCTTATGTGTCTTGATGGGGGGGGGGGCTCCATCTGAGCCAGTGACCCCTTGCTCAAGCCAGCGACCTTGAGCTTAAGCCAGCAACCATGAGGTCATGTCTACAATTTCACACTCAAGCCAGCGACCCCACACTCAAGCTGGTGAACCCGCGTTCAAGCTGGTGACCTTGGGGTCCTGAACCTGGGTCTTCTGTGTCCCAGGCTGATGCTCTATCCACTGAGCTACCGCCTAGTTAGGCTCAATCTCTTTTTCAAACAATATTTTTATATCAGCGAAGAATAGTTTCAGCTGTGAGTTAATAGAAACCCAGACTTAAAATGGATAAAACATGTAGGGTTTTTCGTTTTTTGTTTTTTTTATCAGTAACAAGAAGTCCTGGGGAAGGTGGTTACGGGCCTTGGTTCCGTAGCTCAGTTATATCAGGACCAGTCTCTGTGATTCTCTTGGCCTTTCCCTCATGGGACAAGGTGGAACAGTGCAGCTATGTGATATCCACAATTAAGGCAGTGGAAGGCAGGAAGGGATAAGGATTGTGTTGTTTTCCCTGAACTTCCTAAAACAGACATCTACTTGTGTTTCGTTGGCTCATATAGGCTTATGTAGTTACCCTTTGCTATAAGAAGACTGGGAAATTGGTTTGGCATATTGATACTCTGGACAAAATTGGTGTTCTCTTGGCCAGGAAAAAGAAGAGGAATGGGTACTAGGTAGTCAATGAACAACGTTTGTTACATCTTTTATATTTTGATGCTATCATTTTAATGGGGTTTCAAGTAAAGAGAGATAAACTCTTCATGTTTAATTGTACCATGGAGATTGAGAAGATCTCCATAAAGTGCCTTATGCATTAAGTAATCAGTAAACATTTGCTGTCATTATCTGACCCATGTTCTGTCTTTGCCCATGTTGTGTTAGTGGCAGTTGGACGGTCCAGGTGGAAATGCCACTAAGCTCTTAGATATATGGGTCATCCCTGCAGAGAAACTGGGCTAGAGAACTAAATTTGGTTGTCATCAGTGTGTGGCTAGTGTTTGAAGCCATGTCCATGGGTGGGACTGTGCGGGGAGAGCTGGTGTGATGACCAGCAGGCAGAACCAGACACCAGAGAGTGCAAGTCAAGCTTAACAAATATTAGAAAATATCATGACAATGAAAAAGATTTAGATTTTAAAGAATGAATTTATTCTTCTAGCATCTACTTTGTGCCTTACTGTTTAGGGTACTGAATTATCAAAAAAATTAAACCACAGTAAGAGAAATTACAGAAAGAGGTTGTAAAGTCAGACTAAACATGGTTCATTTGTAGCTATTTAATATTGCCTTGTTTTCTCCTAGTTATTATAAACAACTTTTTTATTTTTTAGAATGGTGTGACAATAAGTCACAGAAATTAGAGTTAAATTGTCTTTAAAAATACAGGTGGGGATTCTTTCCAAGTTATTGAAATGTGGAATTCAACAGGGCCCATCATTTGGAGGCAGTCTGGCAGTGATTATGGCAGCCCTGCTCTGTTTCTGCTAATGAGCCAGCGTCATCAGAGGACACACTACAGAGGTGTGTGTGTGAGTGTGTGCATGTGGATTTTCTTCCCCATCTGTGTTTTATTCTCTCAGAAAGACTAACTGATGGCTTTCTTTAGCAATTTGTATTATATGATTCTAATTGTAGAGGTTAGTTCTACCAACATTTTTTGATGCATAAAAACCATTTTGAATCTATTGTTTTATTAAACCTCTTTTCCTTTTCAAAATTAAACAAAAAATATTTTGTTTCTTGGCAGTCATTTTAAATTAATCTATGGAGTTATGATATAGTGAAAACCTTTGACTAAATCTACACACAATATATTTTTTCTAAAGACTAAATGGTAATATTGCAAAGAAAAAATAAAAGAACAGAAAAAACTAAAATTAAAAACATTTGTATTTGGAGACAGTGAGCCAAATTCTAAAATTCAAATTATTAGATAGGTATAAAAGAGGTTGATCAATTATGTCATAGCATATAGTAGAGTTCAGTTCTAACATCAGGTTTTAGACCTCAACTACTAAGTCATTTATTTTCCTTTGGAATATAATATTTTTATCAAAATTACTTAAAAGCATGTTTTTTGCTTTAAAATTTATATTTTATATATGTTAATTTTGTAAGATAATATTTAATAAAAGAAATGCATAATGCAACACTAATTACTTATTTTTCAGAACAAAAATTAATGGGATTTATTTATTTTTTTATTCAGTGAGAGGCAGGGAGGCAGAAAGACAGATTCCTGCATGCACTCGACCCTAATCCACCCACCAAGCCCACTAGGGGCAATGCTCTGCTCATCTGGGGCCATTACCCCGTTGCTCAGTGACCTAGTTCTTCTTAGCACCTGAGGTGGAGGCCATGGAGCCATCTTCTGTACCCGGACCAACTCGCTCCAGTGAGCCATGACTGCGGGAGAAGAGAGAGAGAAGCGAGAGGGGGAGGGGTAGAGAAGCAGATGAGCACTTCTCCTGTGTGCCCTGATTGGGAATCAAACCAGGGACATCCACAGGCTGGGCCGACGCTCTACTACTGAGTCAGCCAGCCAGGGCTAATGGGATTTATTTTTCAGAGCAGTTTTAGGTTTACAGAAATAGAAAGTACAGTGTTCCTATATATCCCCTCACACTTGCTCTTCCCTTCCCCACTGTTTCCTCTATTATAACATCTTGAAATAGTGTGGTAAATTTGTTACAACTGATAAGACAATATTGATAGGCTATTATTAATTAAAGTCCATAGTTTACATTAAGGTTCACTCTCTATTTTGAACATTCTATGGGTTTGGTTCATTAGAACACATATTCCAAAAATTTATATGGAATCAAAAAAGAACACGAATAGCCTCAGCAATCTTGAAAAAGAAGAATAAAGTGGGAGGTATCACACTTCCTGATATCAAGTTATACTACAAGGCCATTGTACTCAAAACAGCTTGGTAATGGCATAAGAACAGGCATACAGACCAATGGAACAGAACAGAGAACCCAGAAATAAACCCACACCTATATGGACAACTGATATTTGACAAAGGAGATAAGAGCATACAGTGGAGTAAAGACAGTCTCTTTAACAAATGGTGTTGGGAAAATTGGACAGCTACCTTGGTTCATTTCTTTTTATTGCTGAATAATATTTCATCGTATAGATGTAGCACAGTTTATCCATTCAACTACTGAAGGACATCTCAGTTGCTTCCATGTTTCAGCAGTTATTAAACTAATTAATTTTTTAAAAGTTGATATTATAAATAAGATACGGTTTTTAGTATTTACTTTTATGTTTTAGTATTATTTTATGTTTCTTAAAGTTAACCTACACTACACAAATGTGAGCACAAACTATTTTTTTTTATAATAATTTTATTTTTTTAATGGGGTGACATCAATAAATCAGGATACATATATTCAAAGATAACAAGTCCAGGTTATCTTGTCGTTCAATTATGTTGCATACCCACCACCCAAAGTCAGATTGTCCTCTGTCACCTTCTATCTTGTTTTCTTTGTGCCCCTCCCCACCCCCTTTCCCTCTCCCATTCCCCCCTCCCCCCGTAACCACCACACTCTTATCAATGTCTCTTAGTTTCACTATTATGTCCCACCTACGTATGGAATAATACAGTTCCTGATTTTTTCTGATTTACTTATTTCGCTTCATATCATGTTATCAAGATCCCACCATTTTGCTGTAAATGTTCCGATTCATCATTTCTTATGGCTGAGTAGTATTCCATAGTGTATATGTGCCACATCTTCTTTATCCAGTCATCTATTGATGGGCTTTTTGGTTGTTTCCATGTCCTGGCCACTGTGAACAATGCTGCAATAAACATGGGGCTGCATGAGCACAAACTATTTTTAAAAAAGGTATCTTAATTTTCCAAAAGCTTTATACCTGTTTCAGTGTATTCACTACAAAACAAATATGATTATTCTTTTTTTCTTTTTCAAAAAAATGAAAAATATTTATTCATTTTATTTATTCATATTTTAGATTTTTATTTATTCATTTTAGAGAAGGGGGGAGGAGCAGGAAGCTTCAACTCCCATATGTGCCTTGACCAGGCAAGCCTGGAGTTTTAAACCAGTGACCTCAGCATTCCAGGTCAATGTTTTATCCACCACAGATCAGACCTGATTCTTCTTTTTTCTTTTTTTTGACACAGACTGAGAGTCAGACAGGGACAGATAGACAGGAAGGAGAGAGATGAGAAACATCAATTCTTTGTTACAGCACCTTAGCTGTTTATTGATTGCTTTCTCATGTGTGCCTTGACTGGGGGTGAGGGCTCCAGCAGACTGAGTGAACCCTTGCTCAAGCCAGCGACCTTGGGCTCAAACCAGTGACCATGGGTCATGTCTATGATCCCATGCTCAGGCCAGATGAGCCTGTGTTCAAGCGGGCAACCTCAGGTTTCAGACGTGGGTCCTCCACATCCCAGCCCGACTCTCTATCTATCCACTGTGCCATCGCCTGGTCAGGCTGATTATTCTTTTCTTAAAAAAAGATTTTTTTGTTTTAGAGAGAGGCGAGAGAGAGAGAGAGAGAGGTTACAGGGGAGGAGCAAGAAGCATCAACTCGTAGCATTTGCATCTTGTATGTGCCTTAACTGGGCAAACCCTGGGTTTTGAACCGGTGACTTCAGCATTCCAAGTCAACACTTTATTCACTGTACCACCACAGGTCAGGATCTTTTTTAATTTGCAAAAGGTTTATATGGTTGTTCCAAACATTCATATGAAATAAAATATGTAAGCCCTGCCTGTCCTCATAATACCATAGTCCTACACATTTTTATTATGTGTATGTTATAAATACATATAATATAACTCTATTCTTATGAAAAAATACAATATCTACTTATATAGTTGCATTTATCTCTTTATCATTTACAAAGATGCAGTTATGTTACACGTATTGTTCTGCAAGTTCAAAAAGTTTTACAGTACATGGTGGTAAATGTTTTCTTAAGTCACTTTAGACTGTATTCCATTGTTCAGATAAATCATAATTTATTTAATTATCTACCTATTACTGGACACTCAGGTTGTTGCAGGGTTATTGTTGTTTTTTGTTTGTCCCCCCCATTATGAAGCTTGTTGTAATGAGCATCCTTGCACACACATACATATCAATATATATCTTTCTCATTTATTCCACAATTATTTGGTGCCTATTATATGTGCCAGGCACAGAGAGGCCGAGAGAAGGTTCATTTCTCTCTCACTGCCTTTTTTCTCCCTCCTCCACCCCCTGCTCTTCCTCCTTCAGAACTTTTGCAGTTTCTTGTGATTGTTGGAGGCCCACCAACAGTCAGCCAGTAAGCTGGGTATTTTCAGACAGTGGTAAACGCTGTGAAGGGAGTGTCGGTTTCCTACCGTAGCTGGGATCGTCAGGACAGGGCTTCCGGAGGTAACGTCTGAGCTGGGAGCTGCGTGAAGGGGAGGCTGCCGGGCATTGAGTCTGGCCATGGGAGGGTCTGCCCAGCATAGACAATAAGGGCTCATGGGTGTAGGGAATCTGAAAAGAAAACCAACTAAAATCAGCCCACTTTCTATTACCACACGTGCCAACAATTCTAACCAGTAACAAACAGTGCTCCGTTTCCCCAACCCCAACCCGGACACTGAAATTGTGTTCTTTCCCCAGTATTTTTCAAGTGTTGATTCCTGGAGATGAGTCAAAGCTATGTGCATTTTACATTTAAACCCGCCAATTTATTTTTAATTAAAAAATCATGAAGTGTTTTTCAAATAATTACTGTGTATACCAAGGACTCGTGGATGAGGAAATTTTATTCTCTTGTGTACTTTTGTAAATAAACAATTGGATCAATTTAGGTTATTAAAGTGATCAAGCCACTTATAAAAAATTAAGAAATGGAAATTAAATGAAATCACCCATTAACCCACCATTGAAAAACAAATACAGGTAATATTTTGATCCATAATAGAACTTTCTGTTTCTCTCTTTCTCGCGGGGGTTAAGTCAAGCTCCTTGTGATTTTAACTCAAAACCAGGAGATTGTTGAGCTTTCACACTCATCAAAGGTCACCTAATGTTTTAACCCCAATAAAGTTCTACTGGAACAGGCATCTCATTCAATCATGCGAGGAGGTCATCCTGGGTTGGTGGTGAGACTCAGTTGTAGAACTAGGTCTCAGAAGCCATAAATCAGCCCCTTTATGATTTCTGGGATGATTTTTCTCTAGTTTAAATATTTTATCATGAAATTTTTTTCACTCAGCAAATATTTAGTATGTGTCTTTCCATGTCCCTCTGCTAGGTGCTGGAGTACAAAGATGATTAATGATATTGTAAAAAGTCGAAACAGTATTGGGTAAAGTGAAAAGTGTGTGCATGTGCGCGTGCGTGTGCACGAGCACAGTGGAAGGGTGCTCCCCCCTGTCCTCTTCTGCTGCTCTCCCTCTCACTGCCTTTCAGGCCCTCCTCCACCTCGTGCCCTTCCTCCTTTACAACTTTTGCAGAAGCTCCACCCTCTGCCTGGGATGGATGCCGGTTTCTCTCTCCAAACCTCGAGATTGTTCCCCACTTACCCGTTGCATCCTTTTGCCGCCTGCTCTGCTTCTTCATGTCCGTTAGCAGTTAGCACAGCTGTTATGAAGAATTACTCAATAGCCTCTACCTCCACCCCAGAGAATGGCTTCAGCTGTAACAGAAAACCTAATGAACAAGTGGCTTAAGCAGATGCGGCTTTGCTCTTCTTAGGTGTAAAGGGGGCTGGAGGTCAGTGGATGTGGCACTTGGTCAGCTGATTATCACTGTCAGGATGCGGGCACATAGGATCCTGTTTGTCCTGTTCCTCATAGTTGTAAAATGACTGCTCCAGCTTCTAGTATCACACTCACACTCAAGGCTGGAGAAAGGGGTGGCTCTGGGTCTGTTCCCTTTTATCTTGAAAGAAAACATTCCAGAAACTGCAGCATACTCCATATATGTGCTACTGGCTGTTTCTAGCTCTAATCAGCTTTTCCAGCTACTAGTAAGGAAGGTGGGTGTTTTGTATTCTTTTATCAGATGGTCAGGTACAGCTGCAAGAGGAGAGAGAAGGACTCAGGAATAAACAAGTTTATTATACTCACAGGTCCTGGAGACAGAAGGCACAGCCTATCACACAGGGTCACAGGAAAACACCAGGGTGCTCAGAAGGAAGCGAGGGAGAAGGTTTAGACCAGATCCTTTATTGGGGTTTCTGGGGGGAAAGGCAGATCAGGGTTGGGCAGGGTAAGCAGTTTAGGACGGGCTAGCTTGAGTAATTCTGGAAGGCTTTGGGCTACAGGGATGGTCCCTGGGTGCCTGGTACCCGGCCTTGGGATGTTTGAGAGAGGAATATTGCATTCTGGGATGCACAGGCCTGATAGAGGAGGGCTCTGGATTCATTAGTTTGCATATTAACGTCATGCTCAGGGCTGAGCTCTTTTCTATCCTCAGGAATTTGCTAACCCAGGAAGGACAGTCTTTCCACAGCCGGAACGGGTTATTTTTTATTTTTATTTTTAGATATCAAAACAATATACATTGAGGGAGAGAAGAGTAATTAAGACTGGTGTTGGGTTCACCACTCAACAATGTCTACCATACCTCTTAAGATTCCTTAAGGGAAGGGATTTGTCCTGTTCTTCCTTGAATTCCCAATGCCTAGCGGACTACATGGCACACAGAATGAATGGATGTGTGTGAGAAAAATGAAAGCAAATCAAGGTCATGTGGGAGAAGGAAACGTCAGGTTCAAAGGCACTGAGCTGAGAAAATCTCCACTGTGTGTTTGGGGACAAGGGATTAGAGCCTAGACAGATGGCAGGGGCTGCTGGAAATTGAGGCTGAAAAGGTAGTTTGGGATCAAATGGTAAAACACCTTGCATATCTCGTCAATTTGTTCTCTTTTGTCAGCTCTGGGGAGGCATTGAATAGTTTCAGGCAAAGAAGTGACACAGAGTTTGTGTGTTAATGTTAACTGTGCTGGTAGTGTGGGCTAGGAACCGGAGGAAGAGAGATTGGGATCAGGGAGACTAATAATATCATGCTATGGTTTGATGAAGTAGAGAAAGAATAATTTGGAGACTTTGGAAAATGTAATTTTGAAGTCATCCTCTAGAACAGTTATTCTCAAAGTATGATACTGAACCAGTAGTCTCTGCATTATGGCAACTTGTTAAAAATGTAGATTGTTGGGGCCCACTCCAGACCTTTAGCAAGCCCTCCAGGTGACCCTGAAGTACTGGAAGCTTGAGAATCCCTAACTAGAGCAATAACATGGGTGGAAGAGAGTTTGGAGATCTGATCTGATGCAACCAATCTGCATGTTAGAATCACCTGGGGCGCTTTTCCATGGCAACTAGGTTGAGCCCCACAGCAGAACGATGAAAATCAGCTCTCTAGGAGTGGGATCCAGGCATCAATTTATTTCCACTGCTCCTTGGTGATTCCAATGTGCAACCAGAGCTGAGTCACTGACTTGTTTAACCCCCTTTGATGAGAAAACTCAGGGCTGGAAGATGAGTTGCTCAAGGTCATACTGCAAGTTCAGGTGAGAATCAACTTTTGAAGCTGTCTTCTCCACGATGCTTTAAATACTATCCCAACTTTGTGATAATTTGCCTTAAGATAATGGCTTCTAAATCATTCATAGTGACGAATATAACTGCCAAAATTTTAGAAGGAAAATAGGTTACAGGCAATGTTATGAAAAACACAGTTCTCCTTTAGTTAATAGTATTTCACACTTTAGAAAGTTATCCTTTTTAAAGATTATGTAAAAATGTGTATTTTTATTTAACAGACAAGATATGGATAATAGTAAGGTGACCAATCGTCCTCCAATAGGGAGGACAGCCTTTCTTTTCTAAGTGCCATCTTCCCTCGAAAAGTGTCCTCCTACATGTCCTCTTTTTTGATATTGGAAGACTAATCTGTAAATGTCTGTATTTGATCGATGCAGAGTCAATCCATTGCGTGGGATGTGACATATTTGTATCTAAATGAATACATTTTTCTTACAATTCTTATTAAAAATTAATAGGCATGTAAGCACAATTACAATATAAAATATTACAAATGTTTTTATTATGCATTTATCATATTATAGTGTATTATTGTTACAATGAATAAAATCTTTCTTTTTTTACGATATTTATTTTTGTCCTCCTTTTCATTGTAAAATGTTGGTCACCTGAATAATAGTGCTTTGTTAAGTGTGGTGTAAGAAATAACCCCTTTTTCAAACTCTAGGTGGAGCTCTTTGGTTTATATACCTATAGTTTTATACATAATTTTGAAAGTCTTAAAAATAAGCTATTTAGATTTAAAAAAATTAAATATAGTATTTTCAGCATTTCTAAGCTCTCTTTTTTTTCCTGGTTATAGAGTCACTTAGGTACAAATTCATATATTTATTTTATTGCTTGACCAAAAACCCAAAATCCAAATCCAGGCATCTGAAAGTTATTTTCAAATGTCTTAAATCTGTAAAGTTATGGTATAGTGTTTACTAATGGGTTAAGCTTCCCATGTTTTCTGTTTCTTGTAAGTCTCAATGTTGAATCAGAATTTCTATAAGATGGTTTCCTTTAATAATGTTGATAGAGAAAGACTTTGCAGATTACACAGTTGTTGCTGTAATAATTTCTTCAGCTCTTTTTACCCCATTGTGTACAAAAAGGAGTGTTACCAGCTAGTTCGCTGTAACATAGATGAAGCATCTCTTTTTCTCTTTCCTCTTTCCTAGCTCAGTATTCTCCCTTCTACTGGGAGTGCCCTGGAGACAACACTCCCAGAAACGTGCAGCGTGTTCTTTTTATTTTTTATTTTTATTATTTATTTTTTTGTGTGCATTTTTCTGAAGCTGGAAACGGGGAGAGACAGTCAGACAGACTCCCACATGCGCCCCACCGGGATCCACCCGGCACGCCCACCAGGGGGCGACGCTCTGCCCACCAGGGGGCGATGCTCTGCCGCGACCAGAGCCACTCCAGCGCCTGGGGCAGAGGCCAAGGAGCCATCCCCAGCGCCCGGGCCATCTTTGCTCCAATGGAGCCTCAGCTGCGGGAGGGGAAGAGAGAGACAGAGAGGAAGGAGAGGGGGAGGGATGGAGAAGCAGATGGGTGCTTCTCCTGTGTGCCCTGGCTGGGAATTGAACCAGGACCCCTGAACGCCAGGCCAACGCTCTACCACTGAGCCAACCGGCCAGGGCCCAGCGTGTTCTTTTTAGATAGTGTAAGCCAGCGGTTGTAGTTCCGGGACCAGCAGCTTCACTCACTATCACCTGAAAGTCTGTCAGACATGCAGATTCTCAGGGCCCTCCTAGACCTGCTGAACCAGAAACCCTGGGGGTAGGGTCCAGCAGTCTGTGCTGAATCCCTGGCATAGGCTATCTTGAAAGGATAAAACTCCTGTACTCACTGGCGCCTACATAAAAAATACTTCTGTGCAATCGGCCATGCCCATTTTGGGGTTGGCCAGTGCCTTTTTAACCACCTAGGATTTAGTTAAAAAGCAGAATTCTCACTCAGTAAATTTGAGGTGGAGCCTGGTACTCTTCATTTTTAATAAGCTCCCAAGGGATGTAGATTTTGCTTGTCCATGGATGACATTTTGAGTAGGGAGGATACTGGCCAGCCAGATAGCATATATTAAGACCATACTCATGCCCACCTATGAGAGTTATCTAGGGTCTATGACTGTATAATTTTGGTTTAGTATTCCTAGAGTCAATGAGGTTTTCCTTTTCAATCACAGTGGGAAGAGACAGTTACTGGGATATAATGCTCTCTTGTTTCATTGAAAATGACTCACCCTTATTAAATGCTACAAGAATGTATTGTTTATCAGAATCTGTCTCTGAGACCCTGTATTTTCATCAGCAGTGGGCATACTTGAAGACTGCATTATTTAATTGAGAAACTAATTCATTTGTGGTATGGTGAAGCTAGAGAACATTCTGAAGCTTGGTAATATTTTCAGACAAAATAATTTCATATAGAAAGAAATGGTTCATAAATGTTTAGATCTGTTCCTTGAGTCTTCACTGTTTATTGAGCACCTGCCATGTGAAGCATTGTGCTAGGCACTTCAGGAAATTTAAAAAATAGGTAAAGTCCTTGACCTTGAGATGACAATTTACCTGAGAAAATAAAATACCTGTAAAAGTTAACTAATAAACTTAGAGAGTATTCCATCATATGGTAAAGACTGTGGTAGAGCCTGACCTGTGATGGCGCAGTGGATAAAACGTTGATCTAGATCACTGAGGTCTCCAGTTTGAAACCCTGGGCTTGCCTGTACTCACTGGCGCCTACATAAAAAATACTTCTGTGCAATCGGCCATGCCCACAGATGGGAGTTGATGCTTCCTGCTCCCCACCCCAAATGAATAATAATAATAAAAAAGAACTGTGGTAGAACCTCAAAAGACTAAAGGATGGCTCTCTGCTTGAGGGGGTTAAAACTGTGGAGTCTGACTTGGGCTCTGAGAGTGGGAAGAATTTGGATATTCAGAGGAGAGTGAAGGAAGGGGGATCCATACAGGACGAGGTGGCATGGGCATGGGCCAAGGTGCAGTTTCGAAAGGTGAACCACAGATGCACATGGGAATGGGGAATAGTTCAGAGTGACTGCATAAAGCTCAGCCTTCCTGTGCAGGAAAGTATGAAAGTGAGCCCCAGACAGGCTGGTAAGGATTTAACTGCTAGGCACATGAGTTTTGACTTAATTCTTTGTGCACTGAGGAGCCATTGATGAAGGCTTTGAACTAGAGAGTGAATGACCCAATCATGAGGATTTAGGAAGAGTCATTAATGGAATGTTCAGGATAAACTGAAATGGCAAAGACTGAGGCAGAAACACTTGTTGGAAGGCCATTGCATTAAGTGGCCTTGGCAGTAGGCAAGAAAAAAACTTCAGAAAGTACAATAATGAAGAGAGTTGGTAAAGGTAAACTGAAAATATAAGTGGATTAAAGAGATGGAAAGGTAAAGTAGGGACATTTAGGACTATATGTCTATCCTTTTGGTGTGTACCCCTTGTGGCAAACAGCCTTTTCTTCAACTAACCACCTTGGAGAGACTGTATTGACTAGGTAGGTTAAATGGTATTTCTCTAGTGGTTTGCAATTTATTATTCCACATTTACCTTTATGGTTTTATATCTGCCTTTATGGTCTTCTGCCTTATTTTCTGAAGTCATCAATATGTTTTGAATACTGCTGGTCACAAATTCCAAAGCTGGAAATCTGTTGTTAGGTAGTACTTTCAAAACAAGACAGTCATCCTAAGATTTTAGATTTAGAAGGGACTTGAGAAGTTCCTCCCCCTCTCCTTCCCTCTCCTGCCCTCTCCTTTTCTCTCCTTTCCTCTCCATTCCTCTCCATCCCCCTCCATCCCTCTCCATCCCTCTCCTTCCCTCTCCTTCCCTCTCCATCCCTCTCCATCCCTCTCCATCCCCCTCCTTCCCCCTCCATCCCTCTCCATCCCCCTCCATCCCTCTCCATCCCCCTCCTTCCCTCTCCATCCCTCTCCATCCCCCTCCATCCCTCTCCATCCCTCTCCTTCCCTCTCCTTCCCTCTCCATCCCTCTCCATCCATCTCCATCCCCTCCTTCCCTCTTCATCCCTCTCCATCCCTCTCCATCCCGCTCCTTCCCTCTCCATCCCCCTCCTTCCCTCTCCATCCCCCTCCTTCCCTCTCCATCCCTCTCCATCCCCCTCCTTCCCTCTCCTTCCCTCTCCATCCCTCTCCATCCCCCTCCTTCCCTCTCCATCCCCCTCCTTCCCTCTCCTTCCCTCTCCATACCTCTCCTTCCCTCTCCATCCCCCTCCTTCCCTCTCCCTCCCTCCCTACTTCTCCTTCCCTCTCCATCCCCCTCCTTCCCTCTCCCTACTTCTCCTTCCCTCTCCATCCCTCTCCATCCCTCTCCATCCCCCTCCATCCCTCTCCATCCCTCTCCATCCCCTCCATCCCTCTCCTTCCCTCTCCATCCCTCTCCATCCCTCTCCATCCCTCTCCATCCCCTCCTTCCCCCTCCATCCCTCTCCATCCCTCTCCATCCCCCTCCATCCCTCTCCATCCCTCTCCATCCCCCTCCATCCCCCTCCATCCCCTTCCATCCCTCTTCATCCCTCTCCTTCCCTCTCCATCCCTCTCCTTCCCTCTCCATCCCTCTCCTTCCCTCTCCATCCCTCTCCATCCCCCTCCTTCCCTCTCCTTCCCTCTCCATCCCTCTCCATCCCCTCCTTCCCTCTCCTTCCCTCTCCATCCCTCTCCTTTCCTCTCCTTCCCTCTCCATCCCTCTCCATCCCTCTCCATCCCTCTCCTTCCCTCTCCATCCCCCTCCATCTCTCTCCATCCCTCTCCATCCCCCTCCTTCCCTCTCCTTCCCTCTCCATCCCTCTCCATCCCTCTCCATTCCCCTCTCTCCCTCCCTCTACAAAAAGTCCTCTAGGACTTGAGGCAGAACAAAGCTACACTTGAAGTCAGTGCCATGTATCACTGTGCCCTGTCCATGATACATGGTTCACAGAGCTGTGTGTTCTCAGGCTGCAGAGGCGGCTTGATACCAGGAGAGTACTCTGATCTAGTCTTCCAAAGAGGTTCCCTTCCCTGCCCCACCCCAAGGGAAACTCAGTGCCCCTTGGACCCTGGGTAAAGGAATCTTCTAGAAGGAAATACAGGAGAGGAGCTCAGTTTCCAGTCAGATTTCTTCCCAGTACTAAAAGGTTTTGAGTAGAATAAGGGAAATGTTATAGAAGAATGAGTTAACTATTTTCTTTGTACTAAGAATTTTAATTCCCGATGACTGAATTTACATAATTTTTATTAAGTAAATTTAGCTGCCTTTGGTGGCAGTTATGATTATATAAGAGTTATGTTTGTTGTTGGTTGCTAAATACATTATTAACCTGTTTGAGAGAAAACCTGGCAATTTTTGTTCATGAAGGTCAATTTTCACTAGCAGAAGGATTACAAACAAAGTTAGCTGGGGAACTTAATTTTTTTCATGTGAGCTTTTTTCACCCCTCAAATTAGTAATTCTAAAATATATGAACTGGAAAATTTAATAATAGAGTAAGTAGATATAAGCTCTGGATACTGTACTTATCAGTTCCATTTTTAGTTTCTTAGAAACAAGTTAAAAGCAGCTAATACATTTCTAATTATATTTTTTCTCCTTTCTTGAAGCTTGTTTTTATTTTAAAATTTACTGAATTCTTTACTTGTACCAATGAAAATAATTGGCTTTAAAATTTTATACTTTCTCTAACCATAGTCATTAAAAATATATATACATCTAAATCCTGGCAAAGGTATAGCACAAAAAAAGTCCGGTGCTTTAAGCAAAGCTTTGGAAATTGAAGTTGTTTAGTGTGGTCACATGGTTTTATTTGTGAACACATTTGTAGCAATTGAAGCGATGTCCTGGTTTGAATTTTCTTCATCTCAGCAGATCATCAGCTACAATGACTATTTCACAAGTATGTGTGTAAACCCCGACAGTGACTGGGGGTGGAGGCAGAGTTAGCTTCCACACCGGAGTAGAAGCAGGAACAGGATGAGAGCAGGGGGGAGGTACGGTAGGGAAATTGAGCTGCGGTCATCTCTCAGCTCCTGTCGCAAGGACTATGTGGCTGACTTCCACTTGGTTTTGTACATCTTTTCCAAGATAACTTGAGGGATGATATATAAGAGGAGAGGAAAATGTTGCAGATTAGGTGCTCTTTTGGGGCTGTGAACCAAGGGAAATGGTACAATCCCTCAGCTTGTCTTCCCTGCTGATACAGCCTTTCACATTGACCACGTGGTTATTAATGACTCTTCAGCTGCTGTCACCAAATTCCAGGGAGACTCTTAATGGCCTTAACACTCTGTAAAGGCGTGAAGAGTATTATACTCTTCTCCACTCTCCTGCCATTGCCATGCACCTGCTCCATGCGCCATCTTCTTCCTCCCTAATGCTCTAAGCTAGGGGAGTCACCATCTTCACATGGCTGTCTCCTTGTCATTCAGTTATTCACTCAAATATCACACTCAGAGATGATTTTGTTGCTCACTCCATCAGAGTAGGCTTATTGTCACTCCCTGTCATATCACCTTATTTTTAACCATAGCAATTGTTGCCGTTGAATATTTTTATATTTATTTGTTCTCCCTCTGAAATCTGTGTGCCATGAGAATTGGGCCTACTAATGACTTGTCTATTCCATCATCAAGAGACAGGATTCAGCCCTTCCTTTTACGTGAAGGACCAATAGCAAACATTTTAGGCTTCACTGGCCAAATAGTCTTTGTCAAAACTACTCTCAACTCTGCCATCTTAGCACAACAGAGCCACAGACAATATGTAAACAAATAAATGAAGCTGTGTCCCAATAAAGCTTTATTTATGGACACTGAAATCTGAATTTTACATAATTTTATATATTATGAATATTATTTTCATGTGTTTATTAGCCACTTGTATATATTCTTTGGGAAAATATCCAAATCCTTTGCCCATTTGTGTGTGTGTGTGTGTGTGTGTGTGTGTGTGTGTGTGTGTGACAGAGAGACAGATGGAGAGAGGGACAGATAGGGACAGATAGACAGGAAGGGAGAGAGATGAGAAGCATCAATTCTTTGTTGCAGCATCTTAGTTGTTCATTGATTGCTTTTTCATGTATGACTTGACTGTGGGGCCACAGCAGACCGAGTGACCCCTTGCTCAAGCCAGCGACCTTGCGCTCAAGCTGGTGAGCCTTGCTCAAACCAGATGAGCCCATGCTCAAGCTGGCAACCTTGGGGTCTTGAACCTGAGTCCTCCATATCTTAGTCAGATGCTCTACCCACTGTGCCACTGCCTGGTCAGGCCCTTTGCCCATTTTTTAAAAATTGCATTATTTATCTTTTTATTGTTGAGTTGTAAAACTTCTTTATATATTCTGAGTAGTAGAGCCCTATCAGATATAGAATTTGTAGAAATTTTCTCTTTTTGTGGGTCTTTTTGTTTTCTCGATGGTGTCCATTGAAGTAGAAAATTTTAAAATTTGAAAATGCCCGTGTTTCTTTTAGTCATGCTTTTGATGTCATATATAAGAAATATTGCTTAATACAATTTTACAAAGATTTACACCTATTTTTTTCTTCTTTTAAACTCATATTCAGGTCTTTGATTCATTTTGAGTTAATTTTTACTTATGGTCTAAGGTTTGGAGTTCATCTTCAATTTTTTGCAGTTAGACATCCAATTGTCTCAGTGCCATTTGTTAAAGAGACTATTGAATAATCTTGTACCCTTGTATAAAATCAACAGACCATACATATAGAGGCATATTTCTAAACTTTCAATTCCATTCCAGTGACCTGCATATCTATCCATATGCCAGTGCCACAGTCTTGATTACTATAGTGATGTAATGAGTTTTGAAGTTGGAAAGTGGAATCTCTTCAACTTGTTTTCTTTTTCAAGATTTTTCTCTCCTTTTGGCTATTCATGGTTCCTTGCAATTCCATATGCATTTTAGGATCAGCTTGTCCATTTCTGCAAAAAAAGGAATTTTAATAAAGGTTTCACTGAAACTGTAGATCAATTTTGGGAGTATCGACAGCCCAACAATAGTAAGTTTTCCAATTTGTGAACATTTATTTAGGTCTTACATCTTTCCATTTATTTAGTTTCTTTCAATAATGTTTTATAGTTTCTGGTGATCAGTTTTACACTTCTTTTGTTAAATTTATTCCTATTTTATTCCTTTTGATTCTATTACAAATGGAAATGTTTTAATTTAATTTGAAAATTTTCACTGCTAGTGTAAAGAAATAGTTTTTGTATTTGATCTTGCATCCTACAATCTAGCTGAATCCATTTGTTAATTTTAATAGTTTGTCAGTGGATTCCTTAGTTCATATTCAAAATTATGTCGTCTGCAAATACAGATAAGTTTCACTTCTTCCTTTCTAAGCCGGATCCCTTTTATTTCTTTTTGTTGCCTAATTGCTCTGGCTAGAACCTCCAGTACAATATTGAACAGAAGTATGGATACCCTTGTTTCCAATCTTAAAAGAAAATCTTTCTTTCATCACTAACTATGATGTTAGCTGTGGGTTTCTTGTAGATATCCTTTGTCAGGTTGGGGATGTTCCCTTTTATTCCCATGTTGAGTGGTTTTAAGTCATGAAAGGGTGCTAGAGTTTGTCCAATTTTTTTTTTTTGCATCTGCTGAATTAGATGCTTTGTTTTTCCTTCTTTCATATGGTATATTATTGAATTTTTAAAATATTTTGAACCTGGAGTTCTCTTCTGATACTCCCTTTTCCTTCTAAAAGGGGTAAATGAATGATTCATTTTCTGAATCCTTATGAACCTGAAATTTCTCTTACTCAAGTCATAGATTGTATCTTGCCTGGAGACAGGATTCTTGGAATGCAGTTATTTTATTTTTAAAGTCTGTGTATGTCTTTCAGGTTTCAGTGTAGTATATGAAAGATCCATTGTCAGTCTGATTATTTTACCTTTTTAAGTATCCTGTTTGTACTCTCTTGAAGTCTATAAAACTTGATCTTCTTGGAATTCAAAAACATCACCATAATGTGTCAACTGTGTGTATATTTTTCCATTATAACTGATTAGTACTTGGTGAACTCCTTTGATCTGAAAGCTCCTTTCTTCAGCTCGGAAGTTTTCCTATTTGATCATTGCTTCAGTTCTCTCTCTCTTTCTGTAAATCCTGGCATTTGCATATTAAGCCTCCTGTATCTGTCCTCCATGCCTCTTATATTTTCACCAATAATTTACATTTTTTTGTAATTATTGCTTTGTGATGTGATAGGTTTTTTCCTTCATCTTCCTGTTTACTAGTTTGGTTTTCAATATTAACCATTTTTCATCCTTTGTTGGTATTTTAACCCCAGATTTCAAGTGTCTTTTAGCCCTACCTCGAATTTTTGTAGTCATTTTCTATGCATAGCCCCTTAAACATTATTGCATTCTGTTTCTTCCATTAACTTGGTCTTGGTAGAAGATGCCTATTCCGTCTATTCTGGTTTCCCTAGTTTGAACTAAGTCCCTTTGATATCTATGAAGTTTCTTTCCTGCCTTGGGTCAGGGAGTGTGTTCTACCAAGCACTGTGTAAGTGTGGTAGGTGAAGTCTACTGGGCTATGGTGGATATTGGCAATAACCCATGGAGCTGAGGTAAAAAATTGTGAGACAGCATGTGGGCTTGGAGAGACCTTTTTAGTCAAAGGCAAGGTGAAGAACCAGAGGAAACAGGCAATGAAGAGAGAACTTCCAGAGATAAGCACACAGGCAAACTGTGAGGAAGAGAAGACTTGGTTCTTCACAGAGAGGCCCTCCACCCCATTCTTGGGTTGGTCTCTCTTCCCCACTCAGGCAGCAGCCACACACCACTGCTGCTGTGGGATGCTTTCATCCCCACGCAGGGCTCAGGACGTAGTGGGGACCCACTACGTGACCCACCACGTCAGCATTCTTTCTGTTTACCTCACCAGGTATCTCCTTTTCAGTAATCTCTTCCAAATAATTTCATTCCTTTCCTAAATCCCTTTTCCTAAAATTCTCCTTCACTTCTCAACGTTTAACTCTCTTCCTAGAGACTTTAATCTATACAGATATACCAGCGTGTCTCACATAATTGGGTCAGGGGTATTCACCTGCACTAATTTTGCACTTTGCATATGATATAGGCTTTGCTTTAGGGTTAAATGTAGACCAATAATTACAAGTAATGCACTTATCAAACACAAACCCCTTTATAGAGTATTTGTATTTTTTAGATATTTATGGCTATCTTCTCTTTTACTAATTCGTGTATTTACTCTTCTAATTTACTTCTGTTGTCTAGTTCAAGGATCACAAACTGGCAGCTGTGTGTTGAATTCAACTTGAGGTTGCTATCTCCTGTTGAGATGGATTAAAGTTGTTATTGTGTGGTTTTAGTGTAAACTTATCTTCTGATGGGCTGTGCACACCCTGCCTCTCTTACTTACACCTGGGACTACCACATTTTTGTTAACTCACCTATCCTTGAAGGCATTTGGGTTTAAGTTTGGGACCTTGGGCTCAAAATGTCATGGTAATTTATTTGCTTGCAAATAGCTTGCTTAAATATTTATAATGGATGATGTTGTGAATTAGAGGCACATGTCATGATTTGCAATTTAAATTTGTTATTTACTGCCATTGTTGGCTGTGCCTAGAGAATGACTGAATTGTTTTCCTATCCAATTAAAAAGTTTTTTTTTACAAGTCCTATGTGATGTTTCTAAAATGTGTCTATCCAAAACGTGTTATATGTTTTCATTTAATTGGGTTGCCTGTCACGTTGCTAAAGGTATAATTAGTGATATCTCTATTGTGTTTGATTCAAAACTAATATACTAAAAGGCACTTTGAAAACAAGGTAATTTATTCTTTATGCCTTGACAGACCTGAGTCTCCTAGTTTTCACAGATGGCATCCTTTGTTTATTCCAGGTGCCTGTTAGCGCTCTGTGAATTCTCCGTGGCATCATGGCCTCTTCTTTAGTTCCTAAAACAGGTGTACCCCTTATTTCACTTTCGTTCAATCAAGTCCTCTTTGTGACCTTTCTCATAATTATAGATTAATAAAATTTACTTACTTATTTCAAAATATAATTTAGAAATGCAAATTAAATGTTCCCCTGTAGGGGGTGCAATCTGTTTTGAACACTTAATATGTGTAATAAAAGCTGTAAACCAGAGGGAATATTCATAGTCATTCTGTAATAATGCAGATTTTTTTTTCCAGCAGGAGAGACAGAGAGAGGGACAGACAGGGACAAACAGACAGGAAGGAGAGAGATAAGAAACACCAATACCTCATTGTGGCATCTTAGTTGTTCATTGATTGCTTTCTCATATGTGCTTTGGCCAGGGGCAGGGCGGGGGGCAGGGACTACAGCTGAGCCAGTGACCCCTTGCTCAAGCTGACAACCTTGGCTTCAAGCCAGTGACCTTTGGGCTCAAGCTAGCGACCATGGGGTTATGTCTATAATCCCACACTCAAGCCAGTGACCCCACATTCAAGCTGGTGAGCCTGCGCTTAAGCTGGTGACCTTGGGGTTTCGAACCTGGGTCCTCTGTGTCCCAGTCCGACACTGTCCACTGAGCCACCACCTGGTCAGGCCACAGATTTTTTTAAGTGATTTGAAAACCATGTAAATCTCGTGATAGCCGGTGCATTCCTCAAGTTATGAAATTTGAATAATGTTTGGATAAAAGCAATATGTTTATTTTTTTGTTATAGTTTTGGGCATTGTCTTAACCAGGATTGTCCCGAGAAGCAGAACCAATAGTATGTATATATGATATATTTTTACTTATATGTATATACATTTAAATTTATATAAATTTTGCAGTCTTGAGTCTGAAGGCTGAAAACTCAGGCAGAATTTCTAAGTTGCAGTCTGAAGGCAGAATTCCTTTTTATTTTAGAAACTTCAGTTTTTGCATCCATCAATTGATTGGATGAGGTTCACCCACATTATGGAGAATAATCTGTTTACTAAAATCTTCTGATTGTAAATATTGATTGCATCTTTAAAATAGCTTTAAAGCAACATCTAGATTAGTATTTGATCAAACAACTGAGCACTATGTAAAATGAATCACCACTGGCATCTTGCATACATTTATATTAATTTAGGCATAAACCTAAACTAAAGATAATGGCTGCTAGGTTTTGTGTAGCTTGGCTTTAATATTTAGTACAAGTCTGCAGTAATAAAGTTGTTACTTTATACCATACTACTGCAAAGTCAAATGTGTAGGACATGAAACATATAGTCCATAAATCATACTTCTTGTCAGTTTGGATTTTTTCCAAAATATTTTTTTGGGTCAATCTCCTATAATATATTGTTTTAGTTTGTTCTTTGAAACTTAGCTTTCATGTTCTTTGTGCACATTCGATATTGGGCAAACTTGAACACATAATTAGAACAGTGGCCAAAATGTGGATTAAAGAGAGAAAGCTAATCAACTTGCTATCCTGTGGAATTTCTAAATCCTAAGCTTGTTATAACACAGAATGTTCCGGGACCTCACAAAGATCCATAAAATGTATCTTCTGGGTTATGTTCCTCATTAGTTTTGTGTAAGCTTCCAGTTCAAGGAGATGTCAAGCTTGGATGTCTTCTAGTTACCCTTACCCTATAATTCTTATTCTTCATCGTTTCTTTTTCTTGTCTTCATGTTTTAAAAAAATCATTTTAGTTATCTTCCCCCTACAGTGGTTCTCACTTTCCCTTTTTTCTCCCCCCCCCCCGTCTTCTTTCTCTCCTCTGTCTTCTCTCTCTCCCTCTCAGTTCTGATTCTGATGTTAATAACATACTGTTCTTTTTTTTTATTTTTTTAATTTTTAATTTTTAAAAAATTTTTTATTTATTCATTTTAGAGAGGAGAAGGAGAGACAGAGAGAGAGAGAGAGAGAGAGAGAGAGAGAGAGGAGAGACAGAGAGAGAAGGGGGGGAGGAGCTGGAAGCATCAACTCCCATATGTGCCTTGACCAGGCAAGCCCAGGGTTTCGAACTGGCAACCTCAGCATCTCCATGTCGACGCTTTATCCACTGCGCCACCACAGGTCAGGCAATAACATACTGTTCTTTATCTTGAATTTCTTATTTTCAATTTATGTAACAGTCTTCATCTATATTTTCTTCCCTAAGGTTATTACAATTTACTTTTTACATCCTAGAACGGTGTTTAGAGTGTGTGTGTGTGTGTGTGTGCGCGGGTGCATGCATAAATTGTGAGCATATTTGTGTGTCTTTAATTGTGGGAGCTTGATCTCTACGTGACTTTCCATTAGCTTGACATCATCATGTGACCTCTAGGGTTGAGCAGGAAATTAGTTTTTGTCCAGAATAGCAGGATACAACAGAAATGATTTTCTTAGCTCCAAAGCCTCTTTGCTGCAGGAGCACAAAGGGAAATAGTGGCTTAGTGATTGACTTAACTCATTAGACAGCCTGCTGACAACAATTTATGTTTAGACTTTGGAAGGAAAGGGAAATATTTTTTCAGGTCTCTGTATAGGTCACAGTTACAGAAAAAAGTAAGAAGAGAAACTGTTACTTGCCTGTAGTGTTGAGCAATATTATGTGTCATAAATCAAACTTTATAGAATTAATCATTTGTTAGATTGTGTCCTGACCCCTATTGTGTGATTGTGTGTATGTGGGGTGGGGATCATATATGTTCACTGAGGCAGTCCCTAAAAGTTTATAGTTTTTCTCTGATTTCTACTTTATTAAAAGAAAGTATTGAGGAAATGACAGTTTGTTTGTTTTTTGGCAAACTCAGCTCTTTCAGGCTGTTTATTTTTGCAGCTGTATTTCATCAGTTCTTAAGAATGAAGTTAGGAATGTTTGCTGGCTTCTAGATTAGTACCACCCAGAAATTTAAAAAAAAAATCCGTTTTCTTAAAATGCAATATTTGGGGGAGGTAGAGAAGCTTTTCATTTGTGTGAACTAGTAGCTTTTTAAAAATCTATTTAAATAATACATTTTAATGCTGCTTTTTAATATACACCATATTTTAATTCTATATTCTTTTTGACTCTTGCCTTGGGTTGATATATTCTTTATTTTATAGTTAATGATTTTTATGGATATAAGATAAGAATTGCTTGCCTTTATCTTCTTCAGTAAATTTGAATATACTGTTCGTGTCACTTTAGAATTTAGCCTCTCACAGAGGCTAGTCTCCAAGGATATTGATAATGAGTAATCAGTTGTTACTATTTGATCAGTCAACATCAATTACACTTCTTGTGGAGTATTTCTTGTAGTTAAAATATCTGACATTGTTCTGATGCATCTTCTTTGAACCAGACTGGAGTAAGACGAGTTGAGAAAATTATCTGGAACAGTTCATTTCTTCATTTGTCAGACATTTATTAAGCCACCCAGATTTGATGTTGTCCTGTCTCTATAGAAACTGATAGTTTAGGCAAACATTGAAAGCAATTAAAATTCACTATAGTGACTGTTACAAAGGGGTTTCTTTTCCTGACTGTGTCCTACCATTCTGGGCCATCTGCAGATGGCCTTCCAAATTGAGCTTTGAAGTTGGGGAATAGAGCAGAAGCAAGGATGCAGAGAGACTTACTTTCAAATTAAGTAAAATTGAAGCTGCCAACAGAGAACCATGTTAATACATTTTGTTTTTTCATAAATCCTAGATAAAACTAATGATATATAAAGCAGAGTTTCTTAAGTTGAGGGATGTATCCCTACCTCTTGAAGAAAAAAAAAATCTCTGTGGACTTCTAGGGTTGACTGACATTGTTATAACATTACTTAAATATCTTACTTTACCAATATTGCTTATTTTACTTAATATGCACAAACATGAAGCTACATATAATATTTTGTGCTTGTAACTCTTATACTAAATAAAACCAAAACAAATTGACAAATGAAATATAAATAGGACTACAAAACCATTACAATTCGAATGAGCATAACAATTCAATTCAGATCAACATGGATTCAGTAGGATGGGTGGTACCGCTTTGCTGAAATACCTGTTGATTTGGGGAATTACAGAAAAATGTTACTACAAGCCCAGTTGTGTGGTTCATCTGTTTCTGTATTTGAATTATGAAAACACTTACTCAACAAATGCCTGTTTACATAAGTATGCTATTCAAACAATATTAATATCTTTAGGTCTCTAATTGGAAGTTAGGCTAATAAAGCCTCATCTTTAATAAAACTGAATAGTTTTGGATAAGTATGTTAAGGACATATCACTTGGCATCTCTTAAAGCTTCATCACTTGAAGATAAAGTTTGCCTAACTGAATTAAGGTTAGCCTTCATTCAACAGGTATTTGATAGAATTATTGCTATAATCAGGAATAGAAAAAATTTTGCATGTCATGACCTTACTTCTCTCCAATAAATTGATACTGGATCTCCCACCACTCTGCTCATTTGGATCACAGGGCCTTGCAGTCACAACTTTCCCGATGTCAACTGACATAAACTCAGTTGTACATATAAACTACTGCATAAAAATATTGTTTAACTATGCAGTTGCATGGGGCCATCCTAATGATGCACACTATTTTTAAGTTTATTTTTAAAAGATTATCCTAAAACTAAAAAAATATTTTAAAATGCATCATGAAGAATTTGAAGACCTTTAATACTATATCTTAATTTGAGAAATGTTGCTATAGGAGATGCAGTAGTTTCTTGATGGTGAAAAAGAGACTTGGGCTCTAAATTTAAATTTTACCTATTTAAATAAATTTGTAAATACTTTTGCAATTCCAGATGCACTATTAACATATAGCATTATAGTGATATTTAAATCTGTTGTCCAGGACCTGTTATGAAATATATTATAAATAATTTAGATATGTCCTAGGTTTTAAGAGTCAAACCTATCTGCTGTTAGTCCTTGCTCTACTGAGACTATGACAATCCTGACCTACTTAACTGGGCTGAAATGATCAGGAAGCCCAGCTTTGATATCTTCTATATCTAGTTCTGTCTATAGGCAGTGTTGTTTTATATTTGGGTTCATTATATTTATTTTATTTTACTTTGAGAACTATGATGTTCACATTTTCATGTATTACTGGTTATGTTTAATGTCTAAACATTAGAAGTAATTCACTTACCAAAGAATAAATTTAACTTGTCTCATCAATGTTTTCTCCTACTCTTTTTGTGTTTTAAGTATTGAAATGATATCTATCATTTCTCTATGTATTACATTACTGTGTACTCTTTCTTCTACAACTTTAAGACTTGTATTTTCATCTCTGATGGACCAAAAGGGTAGGACATATTCAGTGCTTGAAAATGCAAGCATAGCAAAGCTGGATCCTTCATGATGCTGGAAACTCTGCTTTATTATTATTTTTTAAAATTTATCTTTAGCTAATTTATATCTGGCAGGATTTCAATCAGGGAACAACATGTTTACATTTGATAAGGTGCTGATTGTAGGCTTCATACACTGCTTGTCATAGTGCTTGGCACATGGTAGGTATTCATTGTAGGTGAATGAATGAATGAATGAGTGAGTGAGTGAATAAATTTGGTGCAGTAGTAGTGTTGATGGTGTTGCCGTGGTAGTTTTTAGCACAGGCACATTTTAGATTGTGGAGACATTGTCTTACTGGTCTTCGTGTAGCCTAAACTTTTATTTATTTTGGGAAATGCAGGAATCTTTTGGAAAATTTGTTGATTCCTCTGGCTAATGCACTTAGGATGAGCATGATCTTTGGATAACCATGTGGATGGGACTGCCTTTCAAATTACAGGAAACAGTGTTATAGATCAAACTTCAAATTGTACATAGAATTTCTACTTTGGCTTTTTAATTTTAGTTTGAGCTCACCTGCCATGTTGGAACCTTGGATGTAATCTCCTTTTTCCTGCCTCATGACTAAGAATGCATTTCCCTCTGCTTTACTGGTCCTGGACTGACCTAAAGATGAGCACATTAGTAGTGGTCTGTCTTTCAGGCCTTTATTATCTGCTTCCCTGATCCCAGAATCAAAATAGGAGTGAAAACACTAACAGAATAAATGGCTTTGTTTCTGACATTGCATATAGCTTATTATATGTGACCTAGGCAATAAAGGTGTGAAACAGAAGAGCTCATGGGCATCCCTCATTGGACAGCTCACCCATGGGGTCAGCGTTACTTCCTCTTCCTTTTATAATGTAGTTGTAGAATTTGTAGCTGCACAGCAGCCAGGTACATTTGATAAATCAAGTTTATTTCACTTTGACTGAAAAAGTTAATATATTCCTATACAGAATATTTTCAAACTTTATGCAAAGAAGAAAATTTATGTCAACTGTAATCCTACCACATAGAAATGACCACATTTTAATTGAAGCTATCTTTACCTTTTTTTTATGTCTTGTCTATTTTCACTACAAGAACTTAAAAATATTTGTTAGTTATTACCCATGTATTACATATTTGCTTCTAGAAAAATTAAAAAATATAGATTAAGTAAAAAAAAATCCATCATAAGATCATGTAGAGGTAGCTGATATTGAGATTTTGGTTTCTATTACTTCAGACTTTTAATTGAACAATAAATTATGTAAACTTATTAAACATAATTTTTAATAAGATTGGAAGCACACCATACATAGGTATAAGATTTTTTGTGAATCTATTTTCTTATCAATATTCCCACGGCTATGTAACATTCCATTGCATCAATATATAAGACAAATAAATTTATTCGACAAAGCTTATGATGATGAAAATTAGGTCATTTCAAAAATCCTTTTATAATTGTTTATTGTGAGGTTGTGCCATACACAGTTTTACATTCTTATGGGTTCAGTCTGTCTCTCGGTGTCATTATGGTCTCCTACAGGATCATGATATGGTTAGGAATTTTCTTCCCTATACAAATATTTTTACTATTTAGCTCTGTTTTTTTCTAGTACTTTGATGGTTTCTGTTTTAACACTGACAATTTTAACCAATAGAGAATTTATCTTACAAATTATGAGTCAGGAATCTAACTCTGTGTATTTCTAAAACCCCTTAAGTAGTCATTCTCCACTATTTTGAAATGCTAGTTTTATCATAAACAATAATCATAAACAAATGTAAATAGTGGGTTTGTTTCTAGACTTTTAAATTTAGTTTCATCAGTTTCTCTATTTGTGTGCAAGATTCATACTGTTTTAATTGAGTGTTTGTAACTTGATTCATATGATGTCTGGTTGAGCAAAACCTCAAGTTTTTTGGCTAGTCTGTCAGCTGGTAAGCTTCCAGATAAACTGGAGAATAATTTTTCAAGTTGCAATTTTTTTTTTGCAACTTGATTTTTTTTTTTAAGAAGTTAGAGAAGGGAGAGAGCAAAGAGGGTGAAATAGTTGAAGGTTTTTGTGGAGCAGACAACAGAGTGCTGAGGTGCTAAGTGGTTTCCACATATTATTTATCTCATAATTCTATGGGGTAGGTGTTACACTTTATAAATTTTATTTTTATTTTATTCATTTTTAGAGAGGAGAGAGAGAGAGAGACAGAAAGGGAGAGAGAGGAGAGAGAGACAGAGACAGAGAAGGGGGGAGGAGCTGGAAGCATCAACTCCCATATGTGCCTTGACCAGGCAAGCCCAGGGTTTCGAACCCGGCGACCTCAGCATTTCCAGGTCAACGCTTTATCCACTGCGCCACCACAGGTCAGGCGCAACTTGATTTTTTATTGGACTTATGTTAAATGTAAAGATTAGTTTGGTGAGATTGATAAATATATACTCACTAGGTAATATAAAATATGGTGCCTGTAGTTAACTATGGTATACTTAAAAGTTATTAAGAGAATAGATCTTAAATGTTCTCACCACACACACACACACACACACACACACACACACACAAAATGGTAACTAGGTGAGATATTGGATGTGTTAGCTAACCTTACTGTATTAATCATTTCACAATATATACATAAATCACCATGTTGGACACTTTAAAGTTATATAATGTTATGTCAATAATTTTGCAGTAAATCTGGAAAAAGCAATATAAATTTATCTCTATTCATCTTTTTAAAATCTCTTTCTGACATTTTAAATTCATTTAGCTATTATATATTTTTAAGTTTATTTCAAAGTATTTTACCCTTTGCTACTAGTATGAATGGGAGCTTTTTCTCATGTTTTCTGATTATTGCAAGTACAAATATATATGAATGTGATTGTATTTGTTTTATATCCTAATTTTAATCATTTTTAGTAGATTTTTATTTGCCAGAGACAGTCATTCCATTACACTATTTAGATCTCATTTCCCTTTATTGACTCATTTTATAGGTTCAAAACTAGTCTAGCAAAGTATTGAAAATTGTGATGATAATAGGGTTTTCTTGCCTTATCCCTGACCTTGAAAGAGAAAGACTCTAGGTGATTACTGTTCAATAGATCTTTCTACAATTATGGAAGTATTCTCTCATTGTCCAATACATGTGGCTATTGGGCACTTAAAGTGTGGCTAAGAAACTGAACTGAATTTTAATTTTATTTGATTTTAATTAAATTTAGACAGTGCCATATTGGACAGCTAGGTTTCCATTGTTAATTATGTCAAGTAATAGTTATATCAGATGGCTCTTTGACAGGTGAGGCCAACTTAGAGTAAACATGATGGGTTAAAAGTGAAATTATCATGTAGATAATTGTGAAACACATGCCTTTAGCAGGATGTAAAAGAGAGTAGAGAATAGAGTAATAACTGGAGAGAGATGAGAGTTGAAGGAAAGCTTGCTTTCATCTGTTTAAGTATGGTCTCCAACCCTTTAGTTATCTTCCAAATATGTACCTTCTATGTTACATATTTCTGTTAATAAAGCCACTATTATTCTAGTCCCAAACCTTATTACATTTTTTTAGTCTTCTCTTTCTTATCTCCTAATATCCAAATGCTCCTTCACCCATTCCCTATTTCCATAAGCCAACATTATACCCATTCTTCAGTGTCCTTCACAGGTATACCTTCTGACGAAAGAACCCTTTCTTGATCTTGTCAATTAGTAGGTTTGTCTTCATTTAAACGAGTATTAAATTTTTGCTTTTTTAAATAACAGTTCTACACACTGTCTTACAGCTATTTATGAACATATCTATCAGATCTATTCTATACCTATTTAGATAGGTTTTACAATAGATATTGTAAATATTACAATAGATATGCATACTATTAGATACATAACTACTTTATAGATAGGTTTTATAATAAATATCATAATAGCTATATATATCTATTGTAAGCTCTTTGAAAAAATAATCCTTGACTGATTTTTCTTTCTATCCTGTAGAGTCCCTGTAGGGCCTGTCTGCTTGGTATGCTGTGTGCGCGCACGCACACACACACACACACACACACACACACACACACGGACTCAGTAAATATTTTTTAAAGAAATCGTAACCCAACTTATATTAATTGTTTATGTTTGGTATGTCTTTTCTTCAATTGATAACTTTGGGAAAGCAGAGAGCATATGTATTTTTGTATTTTCTGCATACTAACACAGGGCTAAATATTGAACAATTGTTTGGTAATTCTAAACTTTATTCATAATAACAGTGTTAAGACATAACACTAAGGTTTGCCATTTTGCTCTGTTGTAATAGAAATTCAATTTAAGTAGCTTAATCAACCAGAGTCACTTTTCTGAGAAGAAAACAAATCTAGAAGTAGACAGTCTAGGGCTGGTACAGAGGTATTATGATGTCATCAATGTCTTAGGTGTTTTTGTCCTTAACATATGGCTTTTGTTTTTCTGATCATATGAGACTCTTCTTCCAAACACTGCATACAGCTCTCCCTTTCTTTCAGAAACAGTTTTTCTAGAGGTTTCTACAAATAGTTTTCTGCTTTTATCTCTTTAGTCAGAACTAGGGTCACATGGGCATTCTGTCTGCCAGAGAATTTGGGGTATTTTTAACTGGGTGCATTGCCATCTAAGCAAAATTTGGATTCTAATCCTAAGGAGCAAAAGGAGAATGAATCTTGGATGGACAACGTGGAGTATGTCCTTTGGAGATGGAATTTATACGTAAAGCCATTGGAATCTACCAGGGGATGATAAGATACATGTGAAAAGTTCAACAATCCAAGACAATTGTATGATAAATTCCCTACCCAGAGTCAGACAGTTCATGCTATCAAAGATTAGAGATAGAAGAGCTTCCTGGTAGATGGAGTCGACTAGGAAATCTTCAGTGTAAGAGGTAGGGCTTGAACAGAGCCTGAAAAGATGGGACAAGTGTTTTACAGAGGGCTTGGATGCCTGTTTTACAAGTGAGGCATAACATGCTGAAGGTATGTTTCTGCTAAGATACGCAGCTTAGCAAGAGGAATGTTCTCACATTATGGAGCAATAGAAAATAAGTTGGGATAGGCTAATGGAGGCTTGTGAATGCCCTTGCAGTGAGTTTGGATTAGAGACTTGCTCTTATCAGCAGATCTATACTGTAGGTTTCTGAAAAATGGCATAAAATAGGGAAGTGGAATACAAATGATAATATGTTAGCTTTAAAATTAGTATGTTAATCACAGATTATTTAATTAGAATTAATCAATATCTAATGGTGTAACTTCTACTTCGTAGTTAAGATAGTTCATAAGGAGTCTCTAGTATTTAAAATAGATATTTGATATTGTAAGAATTGAGGCCCTAAGTTATAGAACAACAAAATTCCAGAAATCAAATTATCTGTTAAACTTATTTTTTATATTGCCAATAAATTTTTTGTTTCTGTTATCACCACAGAGATTTTAAATATTACGTCAGCATATTTTATCATATTAATACCCTAGTGTAATCTTTCTTAAAATCATTTCTCTAAGCTTGCACTGAATAATTTATAAAGCGATTGAAAACAGACTGGTGCACTTTTGATTAAATGTACTTTTGGTGTCTGTTACTTTCTCAACCTAGAATTTCAAATTTGTTGAAAATGCTTAAACTTCAAAACACTTACATTTCTTTTTAAAATCAGTCTTAATACATAAAGTTTCTTTTTAAATAAATGAAGTATGTTAGAGCTTTTCCTAAATACACTGATGAATTTTTTAAACAATAGATATCTATTCAACTGAAAATCTCACAAAATAGCAAAGAGTTGTTATTTTCTATTTTAATAATGAGAGCAATTACTTTTCATGGTTTGACATAGTTTGAGGAAAGAGACAGTCTGATTCCATTGGAACACATAAAACACACTTGAAATTATTTCCTACGTAATTACAAATAATATCTAAAGACTGTTACCTCTTTTACTTACTAATTACAATATTAGAAATTTCATCTCTTCACAATCTCCTCCTTAATTACTCTAAGATCTTTCTTTTCAGTCTCATTAATGTGAATTTAACTCCATGTAGAAACAATACAATTACATCCAACTAATTAAAATTTCAGTATTCATTATTGAGTACTTTTGGATTATTGTTCCGCCCCCATCCCACTGATGTTCAGTTTGGCCATGGGACTGCTTCGGTGATGGAACTGTTAGTGGATGTGACATAAAGCTTTAAATACACTTGCATGCTTTGCCTTAGGTTTTTCGCTCTCGTAATTTGTCACAGGAAGAGCTTTTCCTGGGCAGCTGCTACCCCTTCAGCTTAGGTCCCAGAATTCACACAGGTGGAGTAAACCTTGAGCCAACCCACAGCATGTAGCAGAGCCACCCAACCAAGCCTGCCTAGACCAGCCAAACTTTAGTTAACATACAGACCCACGAGCCTGAGAATGTTTCTTATAAGCCACGAGTTTGGGATGCTTTGTTCTGTAGGATTACTATGGCAATAGCTAACTACTACAGTCTAAAAAAACAAGTCTCTACATTTTTATTAATAAAAAGTTTTATTAAGAACAATTAATTGTTCATTTTTAAACTATCGACTCCCTGCTTTATTAGATGAAAAGTGATAGCACAATACATTCATTAATTGAGAGTTTCTTTTGGCTAGTGGGCATGCAAGTTTTATTGAGTAAAATGCCTGAAGTGAAACGTGAGGAATAAGAAGTGGGTTTTTGTTTTTTAAATTAACCTGGTTGGTACTTTAATCATAAAATGGAATGGCATAGGAGCCCTGGCTAACATTTGTTGAGTGCTCGGCCACATATTTGCTTAGCATCCTTATCACATTTTTTCATAGCAAGCCTGCCAATCAGTCAGTAAATATTTATTGAACACCTACTATATGCCAGGTATTACAAGGGGTGTATTATTCCATTTCTGATAAATGATCAAAGTAAGGCTCAGAAAAGTTAAGTGACCAATTCAAGTCTCACAGCTAGAACAGGGCAGAGCTAGGATTAGACTTGAGGTCGGTCTGACTTTGAAGATCATACTATTATTATCATTGTATTAATGTTTGGAAGGGTGGTGAAAGTAGGAGAAAAGATAGAATTTACAAACTGCTTTACCTAACATTTGCGAGGGTGTGCTATCCCTAATAATCATTTGACATTTAACCCAGATGTCTTCTCAGCTTTTAGAAGTCTATATATAGTTAGTGTGGGCCCTAATGGTTTTACCGTGCATGAAAGTCTGAAGCTCTCCCCACTATCTCTAATTCTTCCACCTTAAGCTTTTGAGGTCCCCCTTCCTGTGTCTCTGGAGGCTACCTTGATTTGCCATGTCAGTCTGGTGTAAAGCTCCGCCCTTTCTGGTTTCTACAGCATGCATGTAAACCCAAGGTTTTCACTCTTCTTTTCCTCTCAGATTTGTAGGTTAACTACCCTTCCCCCAACTCTTCTGTTTTGCAGGATAGCTTTCCTCTTCCTTTATGCCTGGATAGCACAGGCACCCGCAACTTTGGGAGTCACATCTCAACCCCCAAGCTGGATTATCAGTGTGTGCCTTCCTGTCTCCGTCTCATTAAAAGCAAAAATAGTGAGGTTCTATTGGGAAAACATCAAAAATTAGAATCAGTTCCATTAGTCTGACGGCCCAATTTTAATTTTTTCAAGTCAAATTTCATTTGAATTTTCAACATCAAAGATTTTGTTCAACTAACTTTAAATGGTTAGAACTAAAAACATCTAATATAAGCAAAAGCTACTCTTCTTAGATTAGAAATAAAACCCATAACTAAGAAAAAGCCCATCTTTAGAATTTTACTTATGTCCCACCTATTTCCAAAAATGTGATTTACAAAAACCGCAGAATGAATCTGGCTGTGAGCTTTTTCTGGACTCTTTCCAGACCACTTTTCCTATTTGCTATTCAGAGCGCTTTTCAGGAGTTTGATAGCTTGGTTTGTGTATGAGCCTAGAATTTAGATGGTGGTACAAATTTAAATAGTCTGAAGCGCTTGCTTCTACAACACTGTGTTAGAAATGGTTGCATGTCTGCTTCCTGCGTCTGAGTAAGCTCAGACTACTGACTTGTCTTGCATGATTTGCCACCAAAATTTTAACTCCCGTCAGAATTATTTTTAAATGGAGAAAGTTTAAGGCCTGTGACCAAAGGAACGTTAGTTCTTACTCATTTCTAATATAATTTTAATTGGTTCATCTTTCATCTAGGAAGCGATTTTCCTAGTAATCTGGTAGACGTTAGTTCCTTTAGATAAAACCTTACTATTAATAGTGTTTTGAGGAGCTTCTGTTTTCTTACATTCCATGATTATAGTGGTGCTGTTTTTTATTTAACAAACATTATTAAAAAGTTTTTAAATATATTTTTAACTTTTATTTAGAAAACTAAATTTAATGGGGTGACATTGATCAATAAGAGTATATAGGTTTCAGGTAAATATTTTTATAGCATTTGAACTGTTGGTTGTGTTATGTGGCCATCACCCAAAGTCAAATTATTTTCTTGATTAAACAAAGCATTACATTTAGTATGTTTCAAATGTAAGCAATACAAAAAGAGTGAGTAAACCACAAGGCAGATCCTGAATGTGAGATGCATTTGAAGGTGGGTTATCTCAAGATTTCACATGGTAACATTGGTATTAAGATCCTGTTACCATTAGTCTGGTCTTAATACTAAGATTGCAAAAAGTATTTTATCTTTGTGTGACCTTGACCAAATTCTTTAACTTGCCTACCTCTCTTGTTCCTTGTGTGTTAAATAGGTGTTAGTATTATTGCCTTACCTAACTGAAAGGTGTTGTGAGGGTCAGATAACAACATCTATAAAAGTATTTTGTATTGTATAGTAGTCATTATAGACTTTAGTGATTATGTTTGTGGGCAAAAAAGTAGGCGGGATAGAGGAGAAAATGCAAGTTTGCTCTTAAATTCATTCCTGCAGTGAGGTTGAAAAGGATATTCCTCAAATCCTAAGTGGTTGAAAGATGGCCAGGGAAGGGACTACTAGCTTGATGGCACAGCAATGACAGGGCTCTTTAAATGGCCCCATAAAAGTTGATTCCAATCCTTTCAGGCAATATCTGAATATCTACAGTGTGCTGGGCACCATGTTAGTTACTAGAGATATACACAATGGCAGGATACGGTGCTTTCCCTCTAGCAGTTTTCAGCCCAGCTGTGGACAACACAGCTGTGCATGTCTAGCAGAGATGAGGGTAAGCTGGGAAAAAGGCTGGGCAGAGGGATTGGAGCAGAAGATAAGCCAGTTATTGTGATTGGGTCTTGCATGGTTTTTTTTCCATGATTAAATAGGAGGATTTAAAAATAATCCACCATGTATTTTTTTCTTCTTCTTTTTCCAAGTGAGGGCAGGGGAGATAGACAGACAGACTCATGCATGCTTCCCAACCAGGATCCAGGTACTCTGCCCATCTGGGGCCATGCTCGCCACCAAGCTATTTTTAGCACCTGAGGTAGAGGCTCCAAGGAGCCATCTTCAGGACCTGGGCTCATGCGAACCAGTCGAATCAATTGAGGCATGGCTGTGGGAGGGGAAGAGAGAGAGAGAGAAAGAAAGGAAGGGAGGGCTGTGGAGAAACAGATGGTTGCTTCTCCTGTGTGCCCTGAACACAAATCAAACCCAGGACATCCACACACTGGGCAGATACCACCACTGAGGCAACTGGCCAGGGCAATCCATCATATTTTTGATTGTTGAGATCATACAGAGAAGAAAACTAATAAGGGTATTTTAAAAGGTTGGTTACAAAAAAATACCCATAATAACACTTTTTTTTCCTTTTAATAGATAAAGAGGGACAGGACTGGCACCTTCTTTACAGTTTTGTCATGTTTCGGGTGTCTTATGTTCTTTTTGGGTTTCAGGAACATTATCACAATGGCTATTTTGCTTGTTTGTGTTCTTGTTTTAGGACACTAAACCTTCAGGCATCATTTTTAACTTCATCTTTTGTATTCAAAAGTTAAATTGCTAGTGATCTTTATCTTTGACAGTTTTAAAAGGAAATAAGTGGATACTATATTATTCATACTAATAAGGACCCAATGACAAAAATTATTCTTAATTAGTGGTCATCATTTTTGTTTTTTGAATACCTTAAGGATTTCTTTTCTCTTTCTTTCTTAGACAAATAATAAAATAAGCATTTATTTTCTGAATATATAACAGGGAGGGGAGACATTCCAGAAGATGCCAAGAAATATAAGGAAGCTAGCCCAGGATTAAAAACTCACTGCAAAAAACCCAGGGTGTGGGGGGTAGTTTGGTGTTGAATTAAATTCTCTACTGTTATCTAACTAATGCTTTACTCCAGTGGAGGTACTACTCTGGTGCCTACTTTAACTTAAATATTTAGAGAAAGTGTGGGAAAATTTGTGAGGAAATTAAGTCTTATATACACAGGCTGGTCTTAATTGTTTGTATTTACTGCAGAAATCCCAGAGTGGCACCGGTGTGGCCCAAACACTCAGTTACCATCAATTCATGTGATGTACTGAGGCTTTGGGAGATGGTGGCCAACCCCACATTCAAAATTCAAAACAAAACAAAACAAAAATTCATTACCCAAGTGAGTAAAAACAGATTCTTCTAGAGCTGTCTGGATTCATCTTTTAAAGATACTGGACGTCTGGAATTTCTATGTGTGTGTGTGAGGCCACAGCTTCCTCTAACGATGTGTTGTGGTTGCCAGCTTCAGTCAGTAAGAAAGGGCAGAGTGAGGAAGGACAGAGCATTTACAGTGCAGGACTTTTAATAATGTATTGATGTCAGGAAAAGAGTGGAGCCATTTCTGATAAGAAAGAAGTGTTAATTTTAAACAGCTGTGAATGTACTTTCTGTGATTTACTCTTGTAAAGTAACAGCAGGGTAATTCATGGGCTGTAGGTCACAAGATGAGTTTGAGTAATCAATCCCTAAGTGAAACCAAGGAGAAGTAAATACTAGACGCGGTGACAGAGTTCAGCCCTGGGAGTGGAACACAGAGTCTTTTACGATTTGACTTTCTTGCCCAGGTTTAGATTTGGCAACAGCTGTACCCCCCCCCCCCCACCAGGCCCTCATTCTCTCTTACAGTGAATCAACACCTATGAAACCACAGAAGCACAGGAAAAAAATTATTCCTAAGTTAGAGTTTCAGAAATGACATTGAAAATTATATAGCATTTCTATGACCCAGGTTAACTCTTTACAGCACACTCATTTTGATGCTTAAAATGAATATGATAAAAGTTTTTTTCTTAACCAATTTAAAATGTTTAATAATACCTTTGGCTGGGATAATGATAAGGTACCTGAGTCTATAAAACTGGATAAGAGCTTGTTATTGTGGTGAAGATAACATATTTTCTGAAGATCTGTTTGCAAGCCATTAGGTACAAATGTTGAACGTCCAATAAAGTCAGAGTAATGGTGGCGTGAGAGATACTCCTGAACTCTCCCCTTGAAATTTCAACAAATTGAACAACTATAACACTGTGAAGGAATCTGACCTGGGCTCACAGAGACACCTGCAAAACCTTATGTGGGTGTGGGACCTGCCTGTTTTGCATTTGCACCCCTCCTACCAGTCTCTGTGTAGCTTCTTCTTTAAATCTCTTGTTGTAGGACTTCCATTTAGATAGGTTTCAGGTGGTTCTGAGTGACAGTTGTTCTGTAGTTTAATTGTAATTTTGATGTGGTTTTGGGAAGATTTGAGTACTGCCTTTACCTATGCCACTATCTTGACCAGAAGTTCCAAAATTTTCAAATTACATTTTCAGAAAGCTAAATCTCAGCTGCTCTTCAATATAAGCCATGATGGCAGAGTGGCTATAAAAGTAGCATTCATAGATGTAGAGAACTATAAATAGGTCAGGCAGGTTGAATAGCCCCTGTCTCTTGGAAACGAAAGGAAGAGAGATGCAAGTAATGAATTTCAATCCCTTAATCCTTTTTAAAATTTTTATTTAAGTGACAGGAGGGGAGATAGAGAGACAGACTTCTGTATGCAACCTGACCAGGATCCACCCGGCAAGCCCCACCAGGGGCCAGACCTCTGGCCATCTGGGACCATGCTCACAACTGAGCTATTTTTAGCACCTGAGGAGGAAGCTCCAGGAAGCCATCCTCAGTGTTCAGGGCCAGTGAACTAGAATCAATTGAGCCATAGCTGTGGGAGGGTAAGATTGAGAGAGAGAGAGAGAGAGAGAGAGAGAGAGAGAAGGGGAGGGAGAGGATAGTAGAAGCAGGATAGTAGAAGCAGATAGTAGAAGATAATAGAAGAGGATAGTAGAAGCAGATAGCCGCTTCTGCTGTGCCCTGACCAAGACTTGAACCCGGGACATCCACACGCTGGGCTGATGCCCTACCCCTAAGCCAATCTTCCAGGGCCCCCTTATTACTTTTTTGGGGGGATGGGTAAGTGATCACATATACAATAAATAAGGAAGGAAGACTTTACACACAAGTATGGAAGCAAATCAGAAAGGCATAGACATATGGGATCAGGCAAATCTTGAACCTTAAACAAGGTCTACAGATAGCAATGCAGCCTATTCTTCTCTAGGTGGGAAGATGGAAACCATAATAATAAAAGCAAAAGCTAATATTTATGAAGTGTTTGTTACTAGACACAGTATTTATTATATATTATCTATGGATTATTCAAATGTAAGGCAGGTGCTATCTTTGTCTCTATTTTGGAGATGGAGAAGTCAAGGCATGCAGAGATTAAGACTGTTAGTCAAGGTGATACGTAGCTGGGTTGCCATTCACACCCAGGGAACCAGATTGCAGAAACCATACTCTTTACCAGTATGCCATACTGCCTCCCATGAGTTTGAAAAGTAGAGCCATAGTTCATCAGTTGGCGTTGTGGGGGAGGGGATGGTGTGGACTGGTGGAATATGGTCCTAACAATGGCCAAGTTGCAAGTTATTTAGCAGGTGGCTGAAAATAGCAAGATAATCCTTAAAAATAATTCATTCCAACAGTAATTAGGTATTTGATATTGTCGGAATGTCCCATTAGGTATTAGGGAACCATAATAAGGGGAAATGTCACAGTAAGAAACCCAGCCATTGGAAATGTATGTATATATATATATAAGGCAAGGAGCCCAGTCATGGTGATGGTAGTGAAATCAGAGGAACAGAAATTCAGAGCAGAGGCGGGAATATCTTGACAAAGGATTTCTTATGTTATCTCCCCTGCTGAGGGCTGGAGGTGGCCCCAGAATCAGACGCATAACTATAAGTCAGGGTTAATTTAATAGATTCAACTCAGAAGGAAGGAGAAGCAAGGGCACTGTGCCAGGTGGGCCATTACAGACTAACCCAACTGCGTGAGAGTTCCAGGCAAGGGCTAGTTTTACTAATTTTACTAACATTTTTTCACCGTGGCAGCCCCTGCTTCTGTGGGAGGTGGCATCATGTAACACTGGCATTCGATATCCAAAGAGTATGGAATGGCAGGTGAATTTTTATGCTATAATTTACATAATTCAATAGCATCCTTTCATATATATCTTATGGCCCAGATTAAGTTGTTATTCTCTTATTTTTTAAAAAGCATAGTTATGTAATGTACTGATTGTAGAGTTCACTAAGCCACTTGGAATGTCATAGAAAAAATAATTATATATAAATCGTTAATTATGCACATCGCTTGTTTATTCTGTCTTATAATGACTTTTGGGGACTATGTGTGGTTTGAGGAGCTAGTGATTTGTGTCCTTAAAAGCTAAACCTTCAAGATAGCGGTACTCAGGAGAGTCATTTAAATAGTTTTCATTTGCTAGTTCAGTCCTCTATTCTGTGTTTATGTGGTGTTTATCCAACTGTTTCCATATTTTATCTTACAACTGCTCTAAAGACTGTCTAATTATCTGTTCCTTCTAAAACTTGTGTTTTCCTAGATCTAGTTGTAAGTGCTGTTAAAAATCTCGCAAAAATGTTTTTAAGAACCCAGATTAGTTTCATTTGTGCTGGGAAGCTGTTCTCCAGATGACTGAAATAATATAGGGTGGTTTCAACCCAAAAGTATTTTTCTTGCATAATCTGTGCATTTGTCACGTTCTGTTCAGTGAGTAGCTTTGTTATTTTAAAATGGGTCCAAGATGTAGAAAAGAAAAAAATGCTGAAATATAGGATGTACCCAGGAAATGCAGTTACTTTCTACTATGGAAATTCTCTTAACTGATGTGATTCATGTGCATCTTTGAGTCTTGTCTCATGATAGAGTCAGCTGGAGTTAGAGAGTGAGCCTGGGATTGAGGTGGGACCTGTGGTCAAAGCGTAGGTATCACCATATAAATACCGCTAAGTCAGTTTACCTCTCTGACTGTATTTCCTGATTGGGCAGTTGAGAATTATAGCTATCTGCCAGGGTCCTTGTGAAAAACAAATGTATAAATATATGAAGGTGCCAATGTAGGTTTTCACTGAAAGCTAGCTGTAATCACTTCTTGGCACCTGAACTTTAAGACTATCTGCTTAAGAGAGTTATATCATTTCAAATCATAAGAACATGCTGTTGCTATAAAAGACTGTTTCCTGCCGCCCTGGGCACTCCACACAGCCCGCTGCACCATTAGCTCTTGCTATCTGCAGTTAGTGATGATAGTTTGGTGTGCCTCCGGCTCTGTGCTAAATAATTTACATATATTATTTCATGCGATCGTAACAGTAATCCTTTCAGGAAATTTTTGGTCTGACTTTCTACCATGACTTTCTACTACCTGTATGTTATTTTAGAACGTGTACTCTTTTTACTTTTGTCTCCCGCATTCTCTCCACTGCTGTGTACTAACTATGGCGCTTTAGGTAGCCAATTAGGAGCCTTGGGGATGCAGGTATAAGAGAATCAGAACCAGCCTGGCTCAAAAAAATGCAGTATTTTTTTCACATACACTACCGAGTAATTCTTCACTGGGCTGTATTTCTCTGTGATTGTTTCCACTCTGTTTCCTTCCATGGCTCCCCTCACTGGTTAGAAAAGGCTGCAGCAGTTTTCGACGTGACAGCCTTGCACTACACCCTCCATAGGAATGCAGAGCTTCTATTATTCCAGACAAAACTCTTGGCCTCCTTTGACTGGACCAGTTTAAATCTTGCACTGCCACTGACACAGTCACTGGGAGCAAGGGGTGAGAATGCATTGACTGGCTTATCCCTGCCCCTTCCTGAATCATATGCTGGACAAAAGGAATGGTGTTAATCTGATTAGTTCAAACCTAGACCTGATGCCATGGTCAATGTCACTCAAATCACAGAGGGGCCTAATGGAGCAGAAGGTGGAGTGGTCTCCCATGGAAAGTTCTCAGTGTTTTACCTTGAATTATGATATTTTGCCATAGGAGTTTTTAAAAAGACATTCTTTATCAGTTTAATGAAATTACTTTCACAGCTAAGAGTTATTTTTAAAAAATAACAAATGGATGTTGACTTTTATCAAATGTTTTGTCTAAATTTGTTGAGATAATCATGTAGATTCTTAATTCTGTAAATGTAACAAATTACACTGATTTTTAAAATGACTTTAATGAGGTATGATAGTATATAATAAGCTGCACAAATTGTTGTATATTTTGATCATTTTCTTATATGTATCTAGCTGTGAAACCATCACTGAAATCAGAGTAATGAACATATTTATCCCTCCCCTCTGAAAGGTTCCTCATTCTCCTCTGTGGTCCTCTCTACTGTCCCCCTCCTGCCACCCCCCCCCTCCCTCCACGCCGGCCTCCAGGCGACTGCTGATCTATTTTCTGTCACTACAAATTAGTTGCATAACGGATTGAGTTTTGAATGTCCAGCTAACCTTCCATGTCTGAAATAAACCCACCTTAATCATTACACATTAGCTCTCTTTCTTACATATTTCTGTATTCCTTTATCTAACATTTTGCCTAGGATTTTTGCATGTATGTTTATAAATGCACTTGGGCTGCAATTTTTCTTCCTACCAGTGCCCTTGCCATATTTCAATATCAAGGATATGCTGGTCTCAAAGAGTGGACTGGAGGGTGTTTTCTGTTCTCCTCTTTTCTATTCCCTACAAGAATTTGTGTAAGATAGATGTTATTTTTTCCTTAAGTATTTGATTTGAATCAACCAGCGAAAGTAACTGGGCCTAGAGTTTTCTTTGTGGGAGGGTTTTTAATTATTGATTCCATTTAAAACTAGGTACAGAGCTGCTCACATACTGTTTTTTCTCGTGCTGTCAGATTCTGTAAGATGCATATTTTCTTGATCTTTTAATTGAAATATAACAGGAATATAATATGAATAAAACTTGATGATTTTTTTACAAATGCACAATTTATTGATGGACAGCTGATTATAATATTCTCTTATCTTTTAACCTCTGTACTAGTAGACTCTGTAATGATATCCCCTCTTTTATTCCTGATATTGGTTAGTTAAGCTTACTCTGTATTTCTTTATTATTCTCCATGGGGGTGAGATTATAAACTTATTTGTCACTTCTTTTTTTAAAATTTTATTTATTGATTTTTTAGAGAGAGGAGAGTGAGGGGGTTGGGAAGCAGGAAGCATCAATTCAGAGTAGTTGCTTCGCATACGCGCCTTGACCAGAAAAGCCCATCGTTTCAAACTCATGACCTCAGTATTCCAGTCAATGCTTTATCCACTGCGCCACCATAGGTCAGACCTACTTGTCACTTCTAAGAACCAAGTTTTATCGCTGTCAATATTCTCCATTGTATGTTAGTTTTCCATTTTAGTTGTTGCTTATTTTTTATTTTTGTATTTTTATTTTTTTTAGATTTAAGCTGTTCTTTTTATTATTTTTTATTATAGATATTTAGTTTTTTGCTTTCTAGCTTTTTTCTATTATGTATATTTGGGGACATAAATTTTTCTTTTAAAATGGGCTTAATATATCATAAATTTTCATGAACATTCACTTCAAAATATGTTCTAATTTCTATTATGATTTCTCCTTTGAGCCATGTATTATTAGGAAGTTGCTTGTACATATGATCGATTTTCTTTTTTTTTTCTTTTTCTTTTTTTACAAGGACAGGAGAGAGAGAGAGGGATAGATAGGGACAGATAGGAATGGAGAGAGATGAGAAGCATCAATCATTAGTTTTTCATTGTGACACCTTAGTTGTTCATCGATTGCTTTCTCATATGTGCCTTGACCACGGGCCTTCAGCAGACCTGAGTAACCCCTTGCTTGAGCCAGCGACCTTGGGTCCAAGCTGGTGAGCTTTTTGCTCAAGCCAGATGGGCCTGCGCTCAAGCTGGCAACCTCGGGGTCTCGAACCTTGGTCCTGCCGCGTCCCAGTCCCACGCTTTATCCACTGCGCCACCACCTGGTCAGGCCATATGATTGATTTTCATAATGACCCATGCATATTTGAAAGTATGTGTTTTCTACAGTTTTGGGGTATAGTGTTTTATGTGTGACTATTAGGACAGATATGTAAATTGTACTATTTAAATCTTGTATAAATTGTTAAAATCTCTCTGATTTTTAAATTTATTTTTGTTTTATAAATATTAATATGTAATTTTGGGCTGTTATTAGGTGCATAAAAATGTAGAATTATATTTTACTAAAGAACTTAAACTTTTGTCATTTTGAAGTATATAATTTCTAGTAATGGTTTTTGCCTTAAAGCCTCCTTTGATACAAGTGTAGTTTGTATACTATTGTTCATGCATTTTCATTTTAGATATACTTAAAACCCCTAATAAATTATTGTAACTGCCTGACCTGTGGTGGCACAGTGGATAAAGCGTCGACCTGGAATGCTGAGGTCTCCAGTTCAAAACCCTGGGCTTGCCTGGTCAAGGAACATACAAGAAGCAACTACAATGAGTTGATACTTCTGTCTACCCCCTTTCTCTCTTTCCTCTCTCTAAAATCAATTTTAAAAATAATTGTAACTATTGCTATATTCAGTTAAAATTAATCTAGGTTTATCCGTATGTTTGTCCTTTTTGTCTTTTATTCCTTCTTGCATCTTTGAGCTCCCATCTGGAAACTGAATCCCTTTAATATTTTCTCTAGACTGTTGGTGAAAATCTTTGTGCCCTTTCCCCATGAAAATGCCCATTTCCCACTTCATTACTGAGGAATAAGTTCACTGGTAGGGAAGTCTAGGTTTCCGGTTATATGCTTTCAGCACTTTGAAGATAACATCCCATTTTCTCCTGGTTCTCTTGATTCTTTTGAGAAGTCAGTTGCCAGTCTAATATTTTTTCCTTTCATGTTAATCTCTCTCTCTCTCTTTTTTTATTATCAATTTTAATATTCTCTCTTTAATGTTGATTTTCAACATTTTTACTATGATGCCCCACAGTGTGTTTTTCTTTGTATCTTGCTGTGGGTTCAGAAAGCTATTAGAATCTATGACCTTTGTCAATTTGGGGAAAGTCTCAGCTGTTATCTTCTCCAATATTGCTGCTTTCTCATTCTCTGTTTCCTCCGTCCTGGGGACTTCCTCAGGATCTAACTGTCTGGGCATGCAGGAATGCATCCCTGGTAACATACTGGACTCCTGCTATACCCTGTCTTATTCTCTTATGTGTTCCAAACTACCTTGCTGATTTGCTAACAAGCCAAGCACGCACTTGCCTAAGGGCTTTTGAAAATATTGATTCCTTAGCCTGGAATACTGTTTTCAGATCTGTCTTAGACTCATTCCTTTACATGATTCAGGTCTCTGCTCAAGTGTGGCCTTACCAGAGACACTTTCCCTCATCACTTTTTCAAAATTATTACCCAGATGCCTCCTCTCCCATATTGTAGTCTAACCCTTTACCTGGTGTTCTGTCTCTTCACAGCCCTATTACAATATGACACACTGTATATTTAATTTTTATTTGATTATTGTCTGTCTCTCTCCATTAGAATATAAACTCCATGAGGGAAGAGACTTTTGTGCTCAGAGCTATACCCCAACCCCTGGAATAATGCCTGCACCAGAGTTTGGTGCTTAATGATAATTTGTGGGATGAATGAATGATTAGCAGGTAACAAATATGGGAAGATCGAGTTCTCTATAGAAAATGCATAAAGAAGACAAGGAAAAATAAACTAAGCAAGGCTTTTAATTTTTGTTATCTATATTTTGTTCTTTTGTATATAAAGATTACATTATTGATCATATTTTTATCCTAAAATAGCAAATGAAACATTAATGTGTTTGAAAATATTGCTTTCATTAGTTTGAGTTAACTGGCATCTCATCATTTAGTTTAGATATGTGCCTCATAACTTTTTAAAGTTATTTAACAGTAATTAAAAAAAAATTAAACCTACTGAATTAGCCAGCTTGGATTACCATAACAAAATACTGCAGACTGGGGGCTTAAACCACAGAGATATCTTCTTGCAGTTCTAGAAGCTAGAAATCAGAGGTGTGGGTGCCAGCATGATTACGTTCCAGTACGGACTGTCTTCCTGGCTTGCAGATGGCTGCTGCCTTGCTGTGTCCTCACACAGCAGGGAGAGAGCTCTGGTGTCACCTCTTCTTACAAGGGCACTAATCCCATCATAGGGCCCCCACACTCATGGCCTCATCTAAATCTAATTATCTCCCAAAGGTCCCATCTCCTAATACCATCACATTGGAGTTAGAGTTTCAACATTCAAATTTTGAGATACACAATTCAGTCCATAGTACCTACTAAATAAAATGCATTATTTTCCAATGAATTAATAAACATGTGCATTGTTTTTCATAGGGTTTAATTACTGTGATTGCACATACAAATTTGTTAGATTATTTTTGCAAAATATTGTGAATGCTTATAAGTACAAAGGCTAAATTGACCAGCCTCTGGGTACTGCCTGATTTATTTTAGTTGCTGTTTGAATGTATATCTAGTGTGTAGCTATTTAGGGACTCACATGAATACATCATTTTTATGAGCAAAAAGCCTAACTCTGATCTTCTAAATGTCTTTTTTCCCCCTAAATAAATCATAAATCCACCTGTCATGCCTAGACCTACTACAATATGCAGTCATTATTGCTACTCAGAATCTGGAGTGTAAGTCAAAGCTACGTGGCTGGAGAGACTTGACTTCCCTGATGGGAAGGTGTCTGCCTCCCTGGTTGTCTCCCTGGCACCAGCAGTGATTGGCTATATTGCCTGAGGTCAGCACGCCTTCCTGCTGTTCATGGATGGTGCTGCTTTTCCAGGAATGTCTCTCAGGGATCCTGCCTGAAACAAAGATGTTGTAATGTAATATTTCACTACCTATAGAGAGAACAAGAATGGCTTCTGTCTTATTCTTTCAGTCAGCTTAAAACAAAGTTAGCTTAAAAACAGAAATGGAATTGATCAAGTCATCAACTTGTAGCCTCCCCCCACTGCCCGTGTAGTTTCTTGTCTAGAATGAAGCTAAAGATATAAATAAATACTTCCTGGAAAGGCTAAGGAAGAAAGCAACTACGTCCCACTGCTCTTCCCATTCCTCACCCCTGAAATAGGATGGTTAGCATCCGATACAAACTAGAGTAGTATTTGAGGTTGTGCCATATGTCCCTGTTAGAAACACTGAACTTATTATGACTAAGAAACTTTGGGGGTTGTCTAAGCCAGTGGTCCCCAACCCCCGGGCCGCGGACTGGTACCAGTCTGTAGGCCATTTGGTACCTGTCCACAGAGAAGAATAAATAACTTACATTATTTCTGTTTTATTTATATTTAAGTCTGAACGATGTTTTATTTTTTAAAAAATGACCAAATTCCCTCTGTTACATCCGTCTAAGACTCACTCTTGACGCTTGTCTTGGTCATGTGATACATTTATCCGTCCCACCCTAAAGGCCGGTCTGTGAAAATATTTTCTGACATTAAAGGTTGGGGACCACTGGTCTAAGCCACCAAGGTTGTAAAGGGCATAGCTTATCATAGCTGAACTAAAATTTAATGTGATTCTTACTTTACCACCCATGGTGACTTAAGAAGCTTGTATGGCAGACAAGCTTTAAATAGAGGGGCTCAGTCATGGCTCCCCAAAGAGCCAAACATGTTGTTTTCATGGTGGAGTAGGGAAGAAGATACTGGTAAATGTTTCTACATGTCATATGTTTTATATAAACTCATTCATTTCTTTGTTTTTAGACTTCATCTTGTGAGAACTAAGCACTTTATAAATAATCCTTAAATTTAAAGTAATTATAATAAAAATTGTACATATACTCACCAAATAAAGGTTCTGGCAGGTAGCTCAGTTGGTTAGAGCATCATCCTGATAGTCCAAGGTTACAGGTTTGATCCCCAGTTGGGCACATACAAGCATCAACTAATGAATGCAGAAATAAGAGGAACAACAAATTGATCTCTCTCTCTCTTTCCCTTTCTCAATAATCAATTAAAAAAACAAGTGTTCCCTAGAGGGAAGTATGACTCCAGTGGTCCAGGGGCTGAGAGTTCCATCCTCAGAGGTGGGAATTTCTTCTCAGAAGGAAGTTAAAGGTGTGCTCCTCCCTATGTGGCCAAGTGGATGGCTGAGAGCGATCTGGGGTCCCTGTAATGAAGGCGGGTAGGATTGGAAGTGCCCACAGGGCTGACCAGCGAGTGGGGAGGGAGGGTCACCATGATCAGTGTTGCATTTTTAAAAACTAAATGTTAGGTGAGGCACGAAGTCACAATACTTTAAGAAGAAAATGATAAATACTCTAGATATCAGTTTATTAAATTAGAGTAGAAAGTGTACCCCATTCAGGAATCAGTCTGCATATGTGCTGAAACTTTCTTGGCAAGCAGCAAATCAGAAAAGAAAATTGCCTTGTTTCAGAAAGTAACACATCAAGCTTCTGTGGCCTGGAGAACTCACTCTTCTCCACTTTGGAGATGTTTATTTTTCTAAAACCTTGAAAAGGTTGTCTTTGGTCTGAACACCTCTACCATACCTAAGGACATCAGTAACTTTCCCCAGCTTTCCATTTTCCCGTTCTTATTGGTCCTCAGAAGTTTGTCACTGTAGCATCTCCTGCCTCAGCATACCCAGGACAAAATTCCCAAGACTGAGGCTTATATTACAAAGGGTGCATTTTAAAAGAGCAATTTTCTCATGAGATGAGCAGCTCTCCAGCAGATGAGGAGAGGATAACAGGGATGCAGGAGTCAGAAAACCTGGGGGCTAGAACTAGGCCTTCCATTACCTAACAGTCTGACCTTGAGTGTGTTTTTCTGGCTTCTGTGGCTTATGCTGCAAAATAAGATCCCTTCCACCTTTGACATGTAGCCCAGACTTAGCACTTTATTTTATTTTGGTAATTCTGGAGAGAATCCGTTCAGGCTGAGGGATGGACCTCTGTCCTCTGAGGTTTTGTACCATTATATTTTTCTTGGCAACCTCTTCACTTTTCATCTGGAAGCCTTTATTTTTGTTCTTTTCCTTTCATTAGCTGGAGATTAAGTGCCACTGACATGGTCCAAAGGGTATGTTCTTTTTACCTTTAGAGCAAGGTGGAGGGGAGTGGGTATTATAGTGGAGTACTCCAACCCCTCTCCAAATGCCTCTGAATGACAAGCCATGAAAAACATTTCAAATTTAAGTCAATTCAATTATTATAAAAGTTGGGTTAACCTCTAATTTAGGCTTATCTTGGGAAACTGTAATATATGCTGGCTGATCCTTATCCAAATTTTCATGGAAATATCAGTCTTATAACAAAGTATGTTCTTGGACTATTCTAAAATATCCAGCTGCTTTAAGTGCAATAGAATCTAAAAAAGAGACCTTCTACTAACAAAATCTATTTGAAGTATGTACTCAGGTACTCAGGATAGTAAGCTTACCCTGAAACAATTCACTGAAAAGGTGCAGTAACTCTAAGCTTTCTCTCAAACTTCTTTAATCAAAATCTCTGATATTGTGTGCTGTTTCTATCTCAAGTTAAACATTGGATGAGATTGCTAAAAAGTTTTGCAGTTGTTTTTTTTTTCCTCTATGAGATAGAGATTTATCTATGTTCGGAGGAGTGGAGGTAATCATATTCTTCTCTTGAGTGATCAATAAAGTTCTTATTGAAGAGATGAACTGTAGTCCAGTAGTACCAGATTTACTCAACAAATGTATTGCTGTGGAGAGTATGAAGATATTTCAGGTGAAATAACAGTATTCAGGAGAAATTAGTTCTAAAGGGCCTAATAAAAATGCAGATGTCATGACTATTGCATGGTCAGTGAGAGTACCAGTAGGTTTGCCATATTTGTAACATCAGAGTTCATCTGTGCAAACCCACGTACACCACTGCAGAAATGACTGCCATGGTGCAGGCTCTGCATTCTGCAGCAATAACAACACAGCATCAAGCAAGATGGAAATGACCAGGCTGGCAAATAGAGGAGCCTTCCAGAATTTAGTAATCCCAAGGTGACCTTGCCTGTCACTGATGTCCTGTGAGACAATTTCAGATTTGTCTTACTAATTTTGTGCTAGTGTTGTGGTGATTATTGGTTTCCTCCATTAAAGTAGAAAATAGGGTTATAATTGGTAGAATAAACATGTACTTGGCACCTTAGGTAAAATAAATAACATGAAATTAACATCCTTCTTTGGTAAATCCCTGGATCAGTGAATTGCAGCCTTAAGAAACATCCTTTCTCATCATTCTAAGAATTTGCTTGATATCAATTTATATATTCTCAGGTTGTCATTTTTCCTTTAACTCTTCTATGGAATTTTTTTTACTATGTATATTTAAATTTTTTCCATGCATTTGTATTTATCAATCTCTTCCCTTATGCCTCCAGATTTCAAATAGAAAGGCCTTCTCACCTCAAGTTAATAAAAAGTTCTCCCTTGCATTTTTTTAATATTTTTATGATTTTATATTTTAAATTTAAATACTTGCTCCTTTGGAATATATCTGGTATACAGCATAAGGAATGAATCCAACTTAATTGTATTAAAAATGCATCTCCAAATATCTAAAGACAATTTTTTTTTTTTGTATTTTTCCGAAGTTAGAAGCAGGGAGGCAGTCAGACAGACTCCCGCATGCTCCCGACTAGAATCCACCCGGCATGCCCACCAGGGGGCAATGTTCTGCCCATCTGGGGCATTGCTCCATTGCTGCTGGAGCCATTCTAGTGGCTGGAGCCATTCTAGCACCTGAGGCAGAGGCCATGGAGCTGTCCTCACTGCCCGGGCCAACTTTGCTCCAATGGAGCCTTGGCTGCGGGAGGGGAATAGAGAGAAAGGAAGGAGAGGGGGAAGGGTGGTTAAGCAGGTAGGCGCTTCTCCTGTGTGCCCTGGTCGAGAATCAAACCTGGGACTTCCATGCACCAGGCTGACACTCTACCGCTGAGCCAACCGGCCAGGGCCAACAATTTTTTTTTAGTTCCCCATTTTTCCTTCACTGATTTCAGATGCCATGTTTATCATACACAAAATTCTCTATGCATTGGGATCTTGTTCTGTTCCATTTATTCCTGTCTATTCTTGTGTCTGGATTGCTCTTTTTTTTTTTAATTTAAGAAAATCTTATTTTTAAGACACAGAGAGTAACAGGAAGGGAGAGAGATGAGAAACATCAACTTGTGGTTGTATCACTTTAGTTGTTCATTGATTGCTTCTCATGTGCCTTGATCAGGGGGCTCAAGCTGAGCCAGTGACCCCTTGCTGAAGCCAGAGACCCGGGGCTGAAGCCAGTGATGTTTGGGCTCAAGCCAGTGGATCCTGGGATCATGTGGATGATCCTGTACTCAAGCCAACAACCTTGGGGCTTCAAAACTGGGACCTCAGTGTCCCAGGTAAAAGCTCTATCCACTGCACTACCACTGGTCAGGCTGGACTATGCTTTTAATTATTGTTATTTTATGTAATTTTATAGTGAGCATTAGGAACATTCCCCTCATTTCTATTTTTTTTTGGAGGTTTTCTTGAAATTCTTTTTTTTGTATACTTTTTAATATGTAGTTTAGAAGTTGCTTCTCTAATTCTCTACCCCACCCTTTACTTGTTGGCTTTGTTACTGTAATCACAATAAATTTCTAAATTCGCTTAGGAGAAACTGACAGCTTTCTGAGGTTGAGACTTGCTGTAGGAGAACTTAGAATGCCATGTTCTTTGTACAAGTCTTTGTGTCTTTCAGGAATGCTTTAAAATTGTATTAATAAATCTTGCCTATTTCTAAAATTTTCTTCTTATATATTTCATATTTGGGTGTTTCTATTGTAAATAAAGTCTTCCCCTACTTCATCTTCTAACTCACTATGTTTGTTCCTCTGAAATTTATTGATATATAGTAATTCTGTGTCAGGCTACCTGACTAAATTTTCTTATTGTTTGTAGTGCATTTTCAGTTGAATATCTCAGGTTCCCATAACAATCACAAATGGGGATAGTTTTATTTTCTTCTGTATATTTCTGTGCCTCTAGTTTCTTTTTCTTACTAATTATCTAACATCCATTACTGTGAAGTATTAGTAGTGACATATGAGCATCCTTCTTTGTTCCTTACTTTACTGGGAATGTTGCCTACTGTTGCCCCAGTAAGTGTGATGGTCACTTAGGACTTAGAGTGTATTTTATCAAGTCAAGACGACATCTATCTATTTCTTCTTTATTAAGTTTAACCATATTTCTAAATAACAGCAAAGCCTCAGGGGTATCTGCAGCCTCCCTAGGATGACAGGATCAAAGCTCTTAAAGGAAACCCAAGACTTTCTAGTCTGCCTCCCTTCCATCTTGAGTGAAACATTCCAGCCACAGGGAGATTGCAGTTCCCCCTAGCAGTCCCAAAATTATTTTAGAAAACAATCTGTAACTAAAAAAATGACTGTCTCTTAGGTCTCACACCAGTGTTCCTTTAGGTATACTAAACTAACATCGAAAATTTCTCTTCTGACTATTTTTCTTTTTCACTGTGCGTTCTCCTTGAGATTCCCCCGTTTTATGCTCTCTTCCCGTCGCACTCCGGGACCTCCCTGCACTGCTTGGCTGTGCATTCCTCCCCAGCTGGCCCCTGCTGAGGAGCCAAGTTTATCAAAGATTTCTAGACAGTGACATAATCCCTTTTCCACCTCAAAACACTTCTGCCATTTGGTCTTCCAAAGTGCAATGTCTTCTGCTAGTTACTTCTGGAATTAAAGCTGAAAGCTTATTGGAGCCACTGAGCACCTGAAACTATGCCTCAGCTGTGTTGGTGCCTATAGCAAAGCCATTTGAACCAACAGTAGATGTGTCATTAATGCCATTGCATCTTATATTGATTTGTGGGTGGTACTTGGATCTCAAAAGAAATTAGATCATGTTTACAGTATTTTAAGGAAAAAATACAAGCAATTATTATTAGTCCTAGACTTCTAGCTTTGTATTTATTCTTTGTGTCATAACTTTCATTAATAAACATCAAAATTAGCAAATGGTTTATATGCTTAGACATTTTGTATATAAATGGGAAGAATCTAAGCCATTTGGCAACTTATTCTCATTAATGATTTTCTACTGCAAAACAAAAGATAGCATTTCCATTCATGTATAGTTATCGAACTATGAAGTCAGACTTGGGTTTCAATCCTGGCTTTACCATTCATTGCCTGGCTGAGTGACTGGATACAAGTAACATAATCTCAGCACAGCCTCACTTTCCTTATCTGCAAAATATAGAGTTATGTGAGAATTAAGAGAATATTGCATAGAAAGTGCTCAGCACAATGGTACTATGATGTAGGGCCCTAATAAATGAAAGTTATTATTAGTATAGCCTGTTGTTAAGGGCTATAATAAATACTTGGTTTTTCTTTAGCTTATATGAATTTAGAAATTAACAAACAGCTATCACAGTTTTGATACAATTTGGATCTATAATTGCAAAACAGCTTATTTATCCACATTTTCTCCTTTCTGAGAGATGGAACCAAGGTATTTATAGGGATTTGACTGAAGTCTCTGCTCTGGCTGTTTCTTAGGAATTACTCGGGCAGTCATGCCAATTAACACTGATCTAAAACCTCAAGCCTAAATATATGTTAACTTATTTTAAATTAAGTTTGCATCAGGCAGTTATTTAATAAGTATAATATAAGAGTACTACAAAAGACCACTCTGATTCATGCTCTGTATATTTAGAGCTATAAAGGACTTGGGCATCTTTTCTTTACACATTCATTAGGTAATTTTGGAGTGTCTGTTCTGTGCTAGATACAGTGCTCATGCCCTAGATATACATAAGTCAAAAGCTAGATCCCTAGTCTGAAGAGGTTTACAATCTAGTACAGTATCTATAGAGAGGTACTTAAAAGCCACCTCTTGTAATAGTGTAAGCTTTCCCTGATAGCCCTAGCCCTCAGGTGAGGGGTCTTATGCATCCCATAGCACCCTATGCTTGCACTTATTATAGCATTTCTCACGCTACATCGGTTGTCGCCTGCGCTAGGCTTCCTGACAACAGGGACTGGGTCTTATTTATCCAGAAGAAAAAGATAACTAAAACATGATCTTGACTCTTTAATAACCTACAATGGACAAAGACATGTACAAACTATTAACATATAGAACTTCAACATAAATTTGCATGAAACAAATGCTACGAAGTGTATGATATGGCAGGTAGGAGGTTTTACAAGTTAGTTAGAGGAGCTGGCATTTAAATTGACTTTAGAAGGAAGGGCAGGATTTCCATAGATTAGGATGTAGGGACGAGAATCTGGAGAATCTGAGGCAAGGGAACATCATGAACAAAAGCAGAACAAAAGATGGGTTGCTTGAGGAGTGAATGGGGAGGAGTGGCAAGCGAGTGGACTCCAGCAAGCATGCCAGGCAGGGGCTGGGCGGTGGCTGAGCTTGGGAGCGAAACGAGGGTGTTCAGATTCTCCTCTGCAGACAGCGGTGCCTTGACGAGGATCTTTGTGCAAAAGGGACTTGATCACTTTGTGAACAATGTGGATGATAGGAGGAGAAAGATCAGATTCCGGAAGGGCAGTCTGGAAATTTCCAGTAATGTAGGCAAGAGCTGTGGAAGTAACAGTAGGTATGGACAATAGACATAGATATGGAGAGCAATTCTGGGAACATGCAAATGGACACGCCAGCCCCCAATCTGGAGTAGGATCCGAGATTCCAGTTTAAGAGTTTTATCTCAAAGCTGATGGCAGGAGTTCTGGCAGTGGCAAAGGTCTCCCAGGAAGAGGACAGAGCAAACAAGCCAGTGGAGGCCACAGAACCTTGTGGAAAGCTTAAATGTATTTAAGGGGAAGGTAGATCTTCAGATTTAGAAGTGATGGTTTAAACCTTTTATTAAAAAGATGAGGAAAACGGTCTTTGCAATTAAGTGGTTTGCCTACAGTTTAAGGCAGATCCCTCTTAAAACTCAGGTACCCCAGCTTGTCACTCAGAGCACTATTAGTTTAAAGCTCTAACCTACTTTAATGCTAACATTGAAAACCACACTTCCACCTTTCCTATTCTCACCTATCTTGGTACGACAGACTAAAAACTTGGGTTTTGGACCCCTTTATATAAAAGGAAGTATCCTATATTTCCTATGCTTCTACCAGTAGCAAAGAAAATGTGCCCATTGAACACTATGGGGCAAGCCATCTATATGGACACCATTTAAAATTATAATGTACTACATGAATTGATAGTAGGAATTGTAAAAAACAATTAAATCTACCTTATGTTTCAAAGGCAATAAGTTATCTTTTTCTAATTGTTATATATCCTTTATGTAAAAAAAAAAATCCCCTGCACCTGACCAGGTGGTGGTGCAGTGGATAGAGTGTCGTACTGGGACGTGGAGGACCCAGGTTCGAAACCCCGAGGTCGCCGGCTTGAGTGTGGGCTTCTGGTTTGAGCAAGGCTCACCAGCTTGAGCCCGAGGTTGCTGGCTTGAGCAAGGATGTCACAGTCTGCTGTAGCCCCCTGGTCAAGGCACATATGAGAAAGCAATCAATGAAAAACTAAGGTGCCACAACAAAGAACTGATGCTTCTCATCTCTCTCCCTTCCTGTCTGTTTGTCCCTATCTGTCCCTCTCTCTGTCTCTGTCACAAAAAGAAAAAAAAATCCCCTGCATTTTCAACACTGCATTACCTATATTGTCCCCAGATAACTTGCTATATACAAAAATGGAAAGATTTTGCTCAAATAAGCCTAAAACAAATGATTTCATTACAAAGGTTTTACAGCTTCTGTTGCTATTAATACTGTAGTCTTCAATGCTATGTCCCAAATGTATGGCTTGAAATTCTACTTTTAACTCTTAATTATCAAGTGAAATATTTATACCTCAAAGTGGGAGGCCTAAAAAAAAAAAGATATGAAACTTTGATACATTTTCAAAAGTAAGTACTGTATGATGGGGCCAATTCTCAGAATAGCATCATCCTTGCTGAACAACAGAATTAAATAATATGTGCCTTTTATCCTCTATTTGGCTGAAATAACTGAGCTTTGAAAATGAACCATTATGAGCCATGATTAATGGACTGTTTATAACCAAAAAATTCAGATAAAGGTCTTGGTAAAATGAGCAGGAGCACTGGCCCTGGCTGGCTGGCCCACTGTGTGGAAGTCCCAGGTTCAATTCCTGGTCAGGGCACACAGGAGAAGCGACCATCTGCTTCTCCACCCCTCTCCCACTCTCCCCCACCCCCTTTGTCTGTCTGTCTGTCTGTCTCTTTCTTGTTTCCTCCTGCAGCCAGGGCTCGAGTAAGCAAGTTGGCCCCATGGCCTTGCTTCAGGCACTAAAATAGCTTGGTTGCCTAGCAATGAAGCAGCGACCCTAGCTGGGCGGAGCATCATCCTCAGAAGGGGGTTGCTGGGTGGGCCCTGGTCGGGGCACATGCAAGAGTCTGTCTCTCTGCTTCCCTGACTCCCACTTGATTTTTTCTTTTTAATGAGCAGGAGCACTAAATACTAAATGTTGATGGCCTATACCTAGACAACTGAACATTTCTTTATTTTCAGAAGATGGATTTTAGCCATGTGAATGTGGCATAGTAAATTATCCTATTAGAATTCTTATACATGGACTCATTGCCTAGCCCAAAATAGCCCAAACCTATTTTGAAATTGGCCAGTCATTTTCTGGCACAGAGTCCAGGAAAATAATGAATTTTTTGTTTGTTTGTTTGTTTTTTAATTTTTCATTGGTAACTTTGGGTTTCTTTTTAACTTTTATTTTTCTTAAGCATATTTTATTAACACATAGAAGCACTTCACAAATTAAATACCCCTGTGTATTCAGCACCCAGTTCAACACACAGAACATCAGTAGCCCTGTAGAATCCACCCTCAGAGTCCCAGTAAATAGGGACACCCCCCTTTCGCCCCCGCACGCCAGACTGTTGAGGGGCAGTCCTCATGTGCTCTGGTGTTTCTGCACAGCTTGCGAGCAGAGAGACTGTCTTTGTTCAGAGTATCTTTACAAGGACATCCGTGAGTAGCCTTGGAAGACAGACATAGCGTTTCCCTTCAGAGCAAAGGGCAGGCTTACTTATAGCCTTGAAAAAAAAAAGATTGTGTCTCTTGTGGAGCAAAGTAAGGTTTGCTCACTGCTCAGTATAATAAAGTCTCCCTGCACAGCAAAGGGCAGGCATGCTGCTTCCCTTACGAAAGTCAGGTTCCCAGGCCAGGGTTCCCCTCCTGGAACACCACCCACTGTGGGTGCGGGTGTCACCTGGCTCCCTCTCCATCGCAGAATCGGGAATGAGGGCTCAAGAAGTCACTATTCTGACTTCTACCACCAAAGAGTCATTTTACCTGTTCTTAAACTTTACATACGAGTGGAATTACATGGCATGCCTCTTGTGTCAGGCTCCTGTCATCCAGCATCATGTGTGTGTGATTCATTCCTGTTGTTGCACGTAGGTACAGTGCTTTATTTCTCATCATTGAGTGAATATTTAAAAACTTGCTTATTTTTTTCTACTACTGATGGATGTTGGGGCACTCCCCTGTGTTGGCTGTTAGAATCGTGCTGTTATAAACACTTTTATGCATGTCTTTGTATATATGTATTTCTGTAGGGGGCATCTCCAGAGCTGGATCGGAGGATGTGCACAGATACTGGCAAGCAATTTCCTAAAGTTGGTACCAAACGACTTTCCCACCAGCAGTGCATGAACAGTCTGGTTTTTCCTTGTTCTTTCCGGCCCTTGTTATTTTCCATCTCTTCATTTATGTATATTTTCCGACTGACATGCTTTTATTTTGCTGTTGTGCCTATCAAGAAAGAGAAGCATGCCAGTGGTACACTACCCGCTTTACAGCAGACTCTCCCAGGGATCTTTGCTATTTAGGAAAAGAGTAAATTGTCACGACAATTAGAGCCACGATTTCTTTTGTGTTATTTTTCCATGGAGACGATTTCCAAAGTGTTCAGAGTCTAACAATACAAGGTTATTTGAATTATATTTCTCAAGATTCTGTTACGAATATTTGCACCCCGGCCAGATAATGCGGTTGGCTAGAGAGCATCACCCCAAAGCACAGTGGTTGCCAGTTTGATCCCTGGCCAGGGCACCATACGGGAACAGATATATGTTTCTGTCTCTCTCCCTCTTTCTTTCTTCCTCTCTCTGAAATCAATGAAATAAACTTCAAAAACTTTTTAGAAAAAGACCATTTGCATGTCTATATTGTACAGAAAAGAGACTGATAATTCTTCCAAATGTTCCCGATTGAAAGCAAATGAAAACCTATCCAGCTGAATCTTCCCAGGAAGCAGAAACAGAGAAGGCAAAGGGATTTTTACTAAACACGAGTGAAATTAGGGCACAGTATTAATCTTCCACATAAACAAGGTCAGATGAAAATGAGAGAAAACATCTAAAGTCTCCTTGTTTGTTTAAAGCATCCTTCTCTAGGCAACATAATTAACATTTCAGCCATCTTCAATTTTCCCATCCCAATGCTCAGAAAAGTCTTCCTCCTCCCATTACCACCGACAGAGTAAGTACCCTGCCTTGCAGGCTCTCGGTTAACCCATAGGGTTCCTGAGTGAAGGCGGTGGTAGTGGTGGGGAGGAGTTGAGGTCTTTTAAGGGAGGGATAGAAAGGTCTTTTATGTGCTGGCAGAAACCTGGGTCCATCACCAGTAAATGGAGCTGACAGTGGACCTGAAGATGTTCATCCAGCAGGCCGTAGCCTAAGGGGTGGGGCATAGCCAGTTGCAGGCAGCAATAGGTGACCAGAAAAGAAGAAAGAGCAGTGGAGTTGCATAAATCACAGAGACCAAGTGGCCCAGCGCTGGTCTCCCTTTTAACTTTACTAATGCCCAGCAATTGTCCACAGGCCATGTGCAGAGCAGAGTGAGTAAAATAAGCTCTTCTTAAACATAGCTAGAAATCCAGGTGATAGTAACCAGAATAGAACCCAAACAGGGTCCGAGCAGTGCAGGTAAAGGCAGTGCAATGTATAGTATCATTTGTTTGGCTTAGAGAAATGTGAACCAAGGCCGTGCAGCATGTGAGGTTAGTGCAGAACCACACAAAGACCATGTGGAAGTGGAGCAGCATGTCCAGGAGGGTGTTAATCTTGAAGTTGAGAGAACTGAAATGATCAGAGCAAGGAGGGTGCAGAAACATCCACACCCACAAAAAATAAGAGGCGTACCCAGTGCTGGTGCCAAAGCACAGGTCCTGCAGGAGGTGGTAGGGGACCTTGTGTGGGAGGATTCCCAAGGGCACAGGCTAGCCTGATTGAACTCACAGGTCCTGGGGATCTCCACCGGCTTTCTTATCTGGCGAGGTCTAGCTCTATGGGCCCTTTCACCTAACAGGCAGTATTGCAGTGCATTTTGCTCTTTGATAATCTCAGAAATGCTGTCGTGCTGTGGAAGGCTGTGGTCTGAAAAACAGGTGGCATCTTGGTTCCTGCTTTGAAGGACTGGGGTTCATGGCTCAGGTGCCACATGATCAGAGTAGAAGGAGACAGTCAGCTTGTTTCTGAACTATGGGTTTCTTCGAAAGAAGAACTTGGACTTGCAGCCAGTTCTTGGGTGTCTGAGCTCCTTACCTCCAAATTGTATGTACTTTAACACCTCTGCGTCTCAGCCTGTAATCAGGGCAGACAGTTGTGTGTGGTTCTGGAAGGCAGTAGCCCCGAAGCCAGGCATATTTTGAACGATGTAGTTTCTTGCTCTGGGTACTATTGGCACATCGGCCCAAACTTGCTGCTGGAGAAAGGCCCCGTCAGCCTACGCATTCGGTGCCCAGTTCATTGGATGGCCTCCAGGCGTGCGTGTAGAGATCCACATTCAGAGGCCAGGCCCTCCCCTGTCCGGTCGCTCCTCTATCTCTTTTCCTCCACCACTTCCGTTTCTTCACCTCCACCACCTCAGCCCTCTCTTCCTCACCCGCTGCCCGCCAGCCAGCCTTTGCTTCCTTGCCGTTGCCTCGGCCATCATCTCAAACCCCGACCTCTCTGCGCCACAGGTTTCGAGGGCCTGCTCCCCGCCAGGGCTAGTGGCTCTTCACGCTGAAAGCCCCTTTTCAGGCCGCTAGCAGTGGCCACAGAGGCAGACGCTGCTTCCAGGCCCTCTGTGGATGGCCTCCTCCTGCCCTGCTTCGGCCACTGCATGACTGTGACCCCCCTCAACTAGGATCTGGAGCATACAGCCACAGTCCTTGGGGTCCTCTGGTGCGCCCCTCTGCGGGAAGCTGGGCAGGGAGCATGCAGCGGTCTCCAAGCTGCCCTCGTCTGTCTTCGTTATCGTTGTGTGGCCTCCGTTTCCTCTCGGAGCTTCCGGCACTGGTGTGGGTCTGGGTCTCCCAGGGCATGGTCCGGGAAAAGTGAGGCTGCGGGTTTGGGGGAGGGATTCTCTCGACCCCACAGTTCCTTACCATCCATTTTCCTCACAAAAGATGAACTCACGCAAACCAGCAGGTGCATCACCCGCCTTCAGTCTCGCGACACCCACCCTTCCATTCCGCAATATTTACCCTTCTGTCTTGTCATATCCAGTCTTTAGTCTCAGCAGAGTCTGTTTCCATGGCCTCCCTCATTCTTTCTTTAACCAGTCTGGTGGGTGTGTGATGTTATCAAATGATGGTTTTATTTTGCCTTTACCCAATGTCTAACAAATTGAGAACCTTTTTATGTGTTCTTGGGACATTTGTATATCTTCTTTTTCTGAAGTACTATCCCCATTTTTCCATTGAGTATTCTATATTTTTATATTGATTTGTTGAAATCCTTTATACATGTGTGTAACTCATCAATGTTGATGAAATGTGGCAGAAAACTAAATGGACGTAAAAGCAAATACAGTGAATCAGTTTGGAAAAAAAACCCAACTCTTTCCACAAAGATAACATAAGGCTTAAATAGTTTGGAGACAAAAGCTACCATACCTTCAAGGAACACATAACCTATTATTTAAATGTTCAACAAAGATTTATTGTATACCTGTAGTATTGCTGGCACTGTTCTAGACCCTTAGGATATATTGGTGAGTAAAACAAAGACTTCTTCCCTCTTAGAGTTTCTAGCAGAGGAGAAATACAATAAATAATAACAAGTAAACAATAAAACACAATAGAAAGTGATAAGTATTATGGAAAAAACAATAGGTAGAGTTGAGTAAGGGAACGGAGGATAATGGAGGTAGGGAGTAAGGAAGAGATTGTCGTTTTAAATAAGGTGGTCAGAGGAAGCCTTGTTGAAAAGGGAAGTTTTTGGCAAAGATTCAAAGAAGATGAGAGAGTTAGCTAAGTGGATATTTTGGAGAAGAGCATGCTAGACGAGAGAAGAGTTAAGCAGAAGTTCTAAGATAGGAGTATGCCTGTGGTGTTCAAGGAATAGGAGCAGAGTAAGTGAGAGAGGCCAGATCAAGTAGGGTCTTATAAGAAAGATATTGTACCAAGTTTGCATTTTATTATTGGTAAAATGGGAAACCATTACAGGACTTTGAGCAGAAGACTCAAAATCTGACTTATGTTCTAGATATGGATTACTCTGGCTCCTAGGTAAAGAATAAATTGTGTGTGGTGTAGGGGGTAAGGATGGTAGATGTAGAGAGATCTTTTAAGGAGGCTATCAAAGTAACCGTGGTGAAAGTTGATATATCTTACACCAGGTGATATTATTGCCAGATATAGTATGATGGCAGAGCCAGCATGATTTCATGATGAATTGGATATGGGATGAAAGAGAGTTCTTTGAGCATGATTCCATGGATTTTTGACCACAGTAGCTAGTAGGATGGAGTTGCCAAAAGCGGAAATAGGAAAGGTTGTGATGGAGCAGATCGTTGCGGAAAAACCAGGAGTTTGCTTTTGGACATTTAAGTTTGGGATGACTGGTAGACAACAGAGTTGAGATACTGGAGTAGGCCTGATGAGTCTGAAGCTCAGGAGAGTCTAGGACAGAGATCTGGACTTTGGAATAATCAGTATATGTACATGATATTTAAGGCCAGAGGGCTGGATGAAATCACCAAGGGTGTGAGTTGACAGATTGAGGTCCTCCAAAGTTACAAGGTCAGGCAGAAGAAGAAGAACCAGCAAAGGAAACTAAGAAGAGGCCAATGAGGTAGGAGGGAATTTGAGAGTATGCAATGGGCTGGAAGTCAGATGTGTAAAGGGTTCAACTGTGTGATGTGCTGATGGCTCAAGTAAAACGAGATCTGAGAATTGACCATTGGATTTTACAAGAAAAGAGTCACTGGTGACTCAATAAGAGCACTTTCAGTGGAGTGGTGGGGTTAGAATAGGTTTCAAAGGGAATGGGAGGCAAGAAATTGGAGGCAGTGAATATCAACAATTCTTTTGAGGAATTTGCTCCAAAAGGAAATAAATAAAGTCATCACTTGACAAGAACAGTTTTAGAGGAGTGGTAGGGTGACAGTTTGGCTGTAATAAGTTTAAGAAAAAATGGGAAGGAAGCAAATGAAAACAGCCAGTATACCTGATTCTTGAGGACTTTTGCTCTGAAAGAAATGGGATGGTGGCTGATGGAGAAAGTGATAAAAAGAAATGTTTTTAAACTGGGAGGAAAAGGAGTATGTGTGCTTGCTTATATAGATGGTTCAGTAGGGAGCAAAAGTTAAGGAGACTCATTGGAGGAATGTCCTGCCATAGTTGAGAGCAGGCGGAATCCTGTGCCTGAGTGGCAGGAGAGTGGCTTTATTTTATTGTATTTTTGTTAAAAAAAATTTTTAAGTTCTCAATTTATTAATCCTCTCATGAAAAATCTACATAATCACCACAGATAAAGTCACTGAAGAATCTTTATCCCTTTTGTTGTCTATACTCCAGCTCACTGCCACACATCATTTCTTTGTGCCAGCACCTGCACTGGCCTTTGCAGCCCCCCTGGCTTTCTTCATTAAGTTCTTGCACTCCCTCTTCTGTTCTCTTGAGGTCCTCTTCTTCTCATACAGGCTGTGTCTTACCAGTCTATGTCTGAGTTCATTTTTCTCTGTAATCCAAGGAATAATATTATGCCAAAGCCAGTTGTCCTGTCATCACCAAAATGGCTCCTGAATCCAAACACAGAGATAACGTCTGGTGCGGTCTTATACATTTTGTGTTGGGTACTTGCCTTACCAGGGTGATGGACCTCAATGATCATTTGTTTCTGCAGAAATATTCTGTTGATCACAAACTTCCTGGTCCAGATAGTTACTGTGTCCTTAATGATGGCAGCTGATCTTCAAGCAGCCAGGGAGGAAAAAAGCAGGAGTTGGCTTTAGATAGGAGCTTGACCACTTAATCTATGGGAACCAGCAGGAAGGCCACGTATGAGGGTGTGTGTGCTCTGGTCAGTGGGTCAAAGTGATAGTGGAATCTGTAAAATTCTCTTCTGATTGCTTCAGGGTTCTCAAAGTAGAAAGCAAGATTATCAAGTGAGAGTGAAGATAAGGAGAGGCAGTGTGTTTCCAAGGAGAAAGAAGTATGGAATACTTGTCCAGAGAATAGAAGAGTGACTGGACTATGACACATAGTATGATTGTCAAACAGCATTAAAGTAATGAATTTGAAGTGAGACGCATAAGCATGTCTGTGGATTTTTTTTCAGCCACATTCAGTGTACAGGTGCAGAATGAGTAGGCAGTTGGATTTAGAGCCTGAAATGAGAACGACAAGAGATTGATCACAATCATTGATCTTAGAATTAAAGCTGGAGGAATAGAGGACATAGGGGGATGAGGGGTAGTGAAATGGTGGACTTATCAATTAATTGGAAGACCCAGGAAGTTGAAGGGTCACTTGGGGTCACATACCAGAGTGAGCTGGAAGGATGAGAGATAGTGGTCTGAGAGTAGACTGCAAGGGATTGGTCAGAATACTATTCATTCATCCAAATTGGGCTCTAGGGAGGCAAACTGAGAATGAGATAATTGCAGGGGAAGAGGTCAGTGAATCAAGAGGCCAGGGAGGGAAAGATCACCTTTTTGTATATTGAAATCACTGAAAGATAAGACGAAAAAGAAATGAGAATGAGTCAGGAGATAAAATCCTTGTGAGATGATGTGGGAGTAGTGACAGTGCAGGGCATGAGGTAATGTAAACTGATGACAGGAGATTTAACACTGGGTCCGAACTCTAGGGCCAAGGTTAATTATAGAGCAATGCCACCTTTGGCTAAAATTCGTAAGAAAGCAGACGCCTTCAGAATTTCATATTGCTTAATGTCATGGATCCTGCATCATACTATTATTTTTCTTTCTCAGAGTGCTTAAAAGATTACTCACATATAAGCTGGTGAAAAATAAGGAATTTATACATTTTTAAAAATTGGAAAGTAAATAGTGATAGTATCTTTGAGTTCAGTGTGAAATGCTATTTTCTTTTGGCATCTGCCATTCTGCTTGTGTCCTAGAATATAGACTAGAAACTACTGAAAAGAACAAAATATGAATTTAACCTGGGACTTGAAACATTCTTGCTATAAAAAAAGTTTTTTAAGGGGAATAAAGAGAATATAAAATCTCTGAAATGTCTAGTCAACCAGAGGCAGAAATAATTATAAAAAGACAGAAAGAGAGAGAAGGGAGGAGGGAGAGAAAGAGAAAGAAAAAGGAAAGACAGAAAAGAAAATGTTCTCTTCTTGGGAAAAGTTTAATTTACCCACAAATCTGCTCATCATAGAATTGTGACATGTTTAAGTTCTCTGGGAAACAGGAAAAGCATGATGGTTTAAAAGATAAACAATACAAGATGAATGAAGACAGCCTATGAATTGTATAGCCTTATTTTCCTTTGACTTCTCAAATATTATTGTTCATTTCTTACTTGTTTTGAAAGGAATGTCTTTCTCTTGACTTAAATTCTTTAAACAAGTATGTTTGTTTAGTGATTTAGCATACAGAGCTATTGTTCTTTGGACCAGGCCGCCTAGTTTAGAAAGCTGAGGGCCTCAGTGCAATGTCACTTTTTCATATTGATAGATAAGAGAAAATGTACACTTTGTTACTTTCCTCTGTTTCCCATAGAAAGGCCATTTGGACTTTGCATCTGTGTTTGGAAAGGGAATGGTAAAAAAAAAAAGAGGCTTTGAGGAATTAACCACGTAGCTTTACATCAGCAGTCATCTCTGCTGCCTCTTAGAAATACCATAGAGAAAAGTGGGAAGAAAAGATTCATTATTGGGTGTGGGTAAGGATTTACCCTGGGAAAGTTAATACCTAATATTTAATAATTTTCTACTAATATATCACTCATGGAAGCAAATATACATTACAGTCCCTATTGAAACTATAAGAGACTATATGACTGTGTAGGGTGCTGGCTGGGCAGATGACATGGTGATGACAGAGCCAGATGGCAGGGGTGACCCAGATCATCCAGGGTGACACGGAGCCTTTACAAACATCCTTCAATATTGTACAAGACATTATGTAAAATATGTTTATAAGTATAATATCTAAATGTTATACATATTCATTCTAGCATAATTAAGATAAAATTATTAGAAACAATGAAATTGATACTATATCAAATGAGTGAAATTTAATAAAAAATTGAAATAATATTATTGAATCTTTAAAATATAGTGTGTTCTCGGCCTGACCTGTGGTGGCGCAGTGGATAAAGCATCAACCTGGAAACGCTGAGGTTGCCGGTTCAAAACCCTGGGCTTGCCTGGTCAAGGCACATATGGGAGTTGATGCTTCCTGCTCCTCCCCCCTTCTCTCTCTCTCTCTCTCTCCCCCCTCATAATGAATAAATAAAATCTTTAAAAATAAATAAATAAATAAATAAAATATAGTGTGTTCTCTGCCTGACCAGGCAGTGGCACAGTGGGTAGATTGTCGGACTAGGACACAGAGGACCCAGGTTCAAAACCCGAAGTCGCTGGCCTGAGTGCGGGCTCACCAGCTTGAGCACAGGGTCACTGGCTTGAGTGTGAGATCATAGACATGACCCCATGGTCGCTGGCTTGAGCAAGGGGTCACTTGCTCTGCTGGAGCCGCCCCTAACCCCTGTCAAGGCACAAACAAGAAAGCAATCAATGAACAACGAAGGTGCTGCAAGGAAGAATTGATGCTTCTCATCTCACTCCCTTCCTGTCTGTCCTCTCTGACTCTCTCTTGGTCTCTGTCACAAAAAAAAAAATAAATAAATAAATAAATAGTGTGTTCTCTAAAAACAGAGTGCATCGATGGTGTCATCATTTGCAGTAAGAGCTTATTTTTGAGCAAATTTTTCCAGCTGCTTTAATGGCTCTTTCAGACTCTACAGTAGTGGCAGAATGGTGAAGAGAGTTTTTTCCTGATTGCTAGTATTTTTCTTCTCAGCTGTCATTTTAAAATAATCCTTTTTTTTCTTTAGAAAGGGCAATGTTTTTATGTTTGTCCCATTACATTCCCACTACACCCTATGAATAGGTATTATCATTGCCCCACTTGATAGATATGAAAACTGAGATGCAGAAATAATAATTTGCTCATGGACACAGAGTAAATGACAAAGTCAAGAAACAAACCCAGGCAATCAGACCCCAAAACGCTTCCTCTTAAACACTGCAGGGTCTAAACTCTGAGCCTTTTTCAGGCTCAACTGTCTCATCTATAAAATAGGGTCAGTATTAACTCTCATGGTGGTTGTGACAGATGAGATACGGAGCTTGGGCAGAGGAGGCTTTGATGCTGTCTTTATCTGTTTCTGTATTATTTGATTTGTTATAATGAACATGAATTATTCATGTACTTTTTAATCAAGAAAAAACGTTAAGACCTATAAGAGTGCCTGCCACAGAGAGGCACCTAATAAAGTCATTGTTATTATGTCTGACAGCAAAGTCAGAGTTTCCATTTGACTTAATAGGGATTTGTCAGCTCCCTAAGCTTGGGTGTGAAGGGAAGAAATAGGGCAATAGCTGGAGGTGAATTCAGGTTAGAGGTTTTCACTTTCCAATGAGAAGGTTTGGTACATCCTAAAGTGAAGGGCAGAAACCAGAGGCAGGGAGGATGAACTGATTTAGGCAGGAGGGAATTAACCAAAGGAGCAAAGTCCCAAGAAATTGGCAGGGGTAAAGAGGGGAACAGCTCCAGAACCTTGAATGAATTCTTTTGGAGAAGGTTAATAGTGACTTACTTGTTAATAGATAAGCCCTGTTTTATAAGCTCACTGAAGTAATAAAAAATATCAAAAATCATATGGGAAAATGAGAAAGGAATTAAAAGAACTCTATGGTTTTTATTTTTCTACCTCATTCTTGGGGATGTGAGAATAGGTTTTCTGAAGAGGAGCCAACAGTTTATTTTTCCATTTGTGGCTTACATGGTGAAATGATTATTGGCAAGTGACCGTTTCTCATGCAGCTTCCCTTGCTGGAAGTCAGAGGGGCGGCGAGAGGAGCTATTTCTGCAGCTGGGGAAAAGGTTCAGGGCTGTCTTCCTGCTGTAGGTTCTCATTTCAGAGTCTGAAATAGATTTGAATTACTGTGCTGTTTGGGAATCGGGGCCCTATTCATCCTAAGCACATTTGTTGGTAGCTGTTGCAATAAAAATAAATTCAAATAAAGTCCAAGTGATGCTCATATTACACTTATTTGATTTCAAGGAGTGTTTTAAAAACACGCCTACAGAAAGCTCTGACGGGACCTGAGACACAACGTGGAAGGCCCGGTTGTCTGCCGCCCCTGGTTCCTCTGAGCCTCAGCCACGTGTAGTCCCTTTAAAATGCCCCTTCCTCCCCACCCGAACTTCTCAACCGAGACGCATTTCAGTTTCCCGAAGTTTAAATGTGAACGATATCAAATGCTTGTGTGCTTTGGTTTTGATCGTTCTGCAGGCATCTGTAGTTGAGATGAGGCTGTGGCCTATAAAGTCATAGAGCCACGACTGAGTCCGTGTGTTTTCCTCCGTGTTTTCTTACCATTTTAGTAGATGAAAATTTTATTTAGGTGCTATGATTAAGGAATTTGATATATCTACTTATTTATTCATAATTCCATTCCATAAAGGATTCAAGGCATCTTTGAAAAGGCAATACAGGCCAGAAAAATAAGAGAATTTCTCCTTAAAAAAAAATTTTTTTTTTAAGTATAGATGGTAGACAATATTGTATTAGTAATATTAGTTTCAGGTGTACAGTATAGCGAGTTGACATTTTTATACCTCACACTGTGATTACCTCACTAGTTCCTGTTTCTTCCTCCCCTTTTTTGTTTTGTTTTGGGTTTTTTGTTTTGTTTTTGCTATTTTGAATGGAATTTCTTCCCTTTTCATTATATTATTGAGCTGCTTGTTACCATGATAACAAAAGCCCCTACTTATGGTAAATTCATTATAAACCTGGTCACTTTGATAAACTCAGAGGCCAGTATATTTAAACAGACTTTTTAGAATTTCTAGACATGCAATGTTTTCTGCAAGTTATCCTAGTTTTATCTTGGGGTCGTTGCCATTATTGGAGTATTGAAAAGAGCATGGGGCTGGAGGGTCAGGGGACCTGAATCCTGCTCTCAGTTCCTCCCTGAGAGAGCCACCAGAAAGCCTCTGAACAGGCACTGTGCTGGGTGCTTTGCACCATCACCCTGCCCACGGCTTCGCGTAAGACCACAGAGTATGTGTATTGGCTATCATAGGCGAGGAAACGGAAGGTGAGCAGGTATAGCAGGGCAAAGCTGTTCCACGCTGTCTAAAGAAGCAATAAGAAATGGAACACTGACGTGCCCAGCCTTGGCAGTCTGTGTATGAGAGGCCGTGGGCCTGCGGCTCTGGAGTCCTGGACCTGGCAGGTCTGTCACTCCCTGAGGGCTGCACTGACCCCTGAACTTTGGTCAAGGCTCTGGGAGAAACTAGGGAGGCATCAAGAAGCTGCATCCGTTCACTTGTTCCTTGTCTCATGTATGCTTCCTGATTCCTGCTGAGGGCAGTCTGTTCTCATTCTCATAAATCCTTTCAACCCAGATTAGTCCTTTGACGTCTGGTTTAGCTCGGTGGGCTAAGTAATTTGTCCAAGATCGTATAGATAGTGAGTGATGGAGTAAGTGGCTTGTTGTTCAACAGCCAGTGGTCTTTCCTTTCTCCCAGGGATGTCTGCAGCAGCAATGCGTTTTGGGCAGGTCACTGTACCTCTCTGTGCTGTAGTGCCCTCATCTGTACCATGAAGGAGTAAATAAATGATCCAGGCTGACTCCATTGAATGCATTATTACAGGATTTGTTTGTTTTCTTCAGGATTGCAAATTTCTCAAAGACAGACACTACACTTTCCATACTTTTGAATCACTCAAACTGCTTTATGAATTAACAAGGGCTCAGTGAACATTTGTTGATGGAGAATGAGTGAATGATTGAATCTGTGAAACAAAGAAAATAGTCTTAATGCTTTTTTCTATAACAGATTTTCAGGGCTAGAACAAAAGCACCCGTGAGGGCCCCTAAAATCTCACAGCTTCACAATTCAGCTGTGGAGACTTTTTTTTTTTATAAAGATTGCATTTGTCGTGAGCCTTTTCACAAGAAGATACTTCGCAAGGGTCAGCTTGTTCTCATCTGAAAAGGACAAAGAATTGAGGTTAGGAAAGCAGGAATCCTAGAAAGGATCAAGGTGGGAGCTGTGGTAGGTAGACATCTCTCTAACAAAGCTGTTTGGGCTATTTTTATCTTTGTGCTGCTGTTATGGCAACAAAATGACAAAACTGACTATTCCAATCTCATAAAACTAGAGCCTGTCCAAACCGAATTTTGAATACGTGAGGAATTAAGGAGAGCATGCCTTAACATCTCTATTTGGGCATGTGATAGAGAACTGCTAAATCTTATATTCCTGTCTAGAATTTAAACATACAGTGTTTTAAATGTACCCTTGGAAGATAGAATACAATTTCTTGTGCATTATTTAGTAGTGTTCTCTTTTATGCCAAAAAAAAAAAATATTCAAAGAAAGGTTCACAGTCCTCAGGAGGCATAGAATCAGTGGATTTTGTAGTTAAATAACTTAAAATCTCATTGAAGTCATTAGTTAACATTTTTAAATCTTTATGCCTGAAAACCTCCCAGCGGATATCCCACAACCTTCCTGCCCCCTCCGCCATCCCCAGCCGAAGACCTGCTCTGACAATAGTTACAAAGGTTATTTTTGGAATAAACACAGGAATTTGCAACATGCACTGGGGTCTGGTTTTGTCTCTTGAGTTTCACAAAGACCAGCATCACATTGAAAGGATAAAATGATTGTTTTCTGAAACGGAAAGAAAAACCTGGGGAAGTTAAATGTTATTTTTTGTTGTTGTTGAAAATTACTTAAACTTAGAATGTCAAAAATTTTCGACTAAGTTTTTTTGTAAAAGGCAGGTCGGGTTAGGGAAGCCATAAGGATTCAAACTGTGTTTGTGAGCCGGTGTCTGCGCAGGAAAAGGAAACGTTACATAAACCCAAACCAGTCTCTGTGAGGTGGATTCGAAGGAGGAGGCGTGACCGCAGCAGCGGGCTCGTGCTGCCCCAGTGAAGACCAGGCTGCTCTCCGTGCCCTTGACCGAAACCCAATATCCACCTTCAGTTTCAACCAGAGAAACAGGCAATAAAGGCACACAATAGCTTGACTTCCAATTTTTTGGACCACTTTGTGATAGCATTCAGCTTTATTGTCCCAGAACAGGAAAAGAAAAACATCATGTTAATTACATTTTGGTAATAAAGTCGTTCTTTGTGTGGATGATTTGATATTCTCAGTGTTATTTTAGTTTGCCTGAGAAGGTACAGGGCTTGGTTACAGAAAATGTCACGGCAACCTGAACCGAGACGGTCCTGAACTGTGCTTCAGGCGTCCTAAAATTGTGTTCAAGTTCTGTGCGAGGTAAGATATGGAAAAGGAAAACCTCCTCACCTATATAACCTTGGTCTTAGTAAATGCCCCAATAAAGTTTATTTTGTCTTGGAGTTCAAATGACCCAGCCCTACTGGATGACTCTATGGGGGCTGCTGTTCTGCACTTATTCCTGTTCAATTTTATATGAGCCCTTGACTTGTATGGGCTCAACACATTCTCTAAAAGAGAGCCAGACCAACGCGAACTAAATCCAAGTACACTGTTTGGAAACGCCTGACTGCGGGATCTCCTTATCTGCCGTGTGAGTCGGTGTGTCACTCCCAGCCACAGGGGACGGGGCACTAGCTCTGCAGGAGGACCCTTGGACAGGTGTGAAAATCTCATAAGTACGTTTTTAATTTTGAAAAGATACTAGTACTGCTTGACTATTTCTAGCTTCTGGTATTAGGTTAGGAAAGAAAACCATCTTATAACATTTTCCCTAAAATCTTAGAATAAGATAGGAAGAGGGAAATAGGGCTTCATTTCTGCAACCCCAGGGGTGAGCTTCCCAAGGCTCTCACAGGGAGAAACTGCTCGTAGTGCAGGTCAGCCTTGCATTTAACAACCCCCTTTCCTTCGAAAGTTTAAGCTTAGAATATTAAGCTCTAAGAAATTAAGACAATTTATAGAATTAAACATACTAAGTGAATTACATTTATGTGAATTTGGAATGTTGGCATTTATTGTTTTATAATGAATATTGAGGCCCTGATTTGCCAAATAGATTTGCTCATTTCTTAAGAACAAAATAAGTTCTGATTTAATATAATTTTATACTAGTTAATATTTAGTCAAATAATAAAATACAATACTAAGCATATTCCAAATTATACTGTGTGTGTGTATATGTGTGTGTATTATATATATATATAATAGTAGGTTACATAGTTGCTATGGGTTGTATATATATATATATCATATACATCCTTTTTTGGGGAAAAAATTGAAGCTGAAACTTAAATAGCTTACACATTTACCCTTTTTTTCCTTGCTAGGAAAAATCCCTCTAAAGAAATGACAATTATAAATGTCCCCTCCCTCCCTCTCCTTCTCCCTTCTTCTCTCCTTCTCCCTTCTTCTCTCCTTCTCTCTTCTTCTCTCCTTCTCTCTTTCTCTTCTTCTCTCCTTCTCTTCCTCTCTCCTCCTCTCCTCTCTTCCTCTCTCCTCCTCTCCTCTCTTCCTCTCTCCTCTCTCCTCTCTCGTTCTCTCTCCTCCTCCTCTCTCTCCCTTTCTCTTCCTCTCTCCCTCTCCTCCCCTCTCTCACTCTCTCTATATGTATATATATTTCTCACGTTTTCTTTATCCATTCATCTATCAATAGACATTTTGGTTGTTTCCATATCTTGACAACTGCAAATAGTGCTGCAATGATCATGAAAGTACAGATATCTCTTTGAGATCTTGATTTCAGTCCTTTTGAAAAAAAAATTCCTAGAAAAGGGATTCCTGGATCATAGTTAGAAAACTTATTTAATTCAGGTCAGCAAATTAAGTACCATGTACAAAGTAAATCAAGGGTGCTACTACAGTGCATATATACTGGGCACTGTCAGTGGCTATAATGTGGATACCAATATCTCAGTAGGCAGAGAGGTGCAAGTTTTTAGCCTAATGGTGCCCAGAGAAGGTTAAGACAGGCTGATGTTGGGGGCTAGACCAAACTTCAGTTGGTTAAGACTCCTCATCTTCCTGGAGTTAGGGTAGCAAAGATATTATGTGATAGGAGTTACCAGAGCTAGAATTTGGTGAAACCCTTATGCTCAATTTTTTTGTGATATAGAAGTTAATTCTAGGCTCTAGTATTATAAAGTAAAATTAAAAAGCCAAAAATCAAAACCATATTCTTGTAAATGAGTGTTATAACTCCTGGTGAGAGAACCAGGAAGATATTGATTGTGGGATCATTTTCTAAGGAGTTAAACATAGATTGAAGTAACATGGAATTTAGATGTTTATAGAAAATGTGTTACCAAGTTCCACTTGTTTCCCAATACACAAATTCAATGAAATTTTTTCAAATAAGAGTTATATAAATAGTAATTATATTCTACCATCTGATTATTGTCTTCTTTAGAATGAATGGATTATAACAGAATTATATATATCCCTATTAATGTTTAAGAAAAAGCAATGAATGAATACTTCCTTATTAACAGACCAAAACATTTCACTTGCTTTCAAGTGATTAACTAACTACACTGAGTGAGTCACTCCCAGTGAGACCACTGGAAATGAGTATTTGGTGGATAAGAAAACCAGATTGGTGACAATCTTTATATATATATACACAGTGGTATCTATATTCTTAATATTTTTTCAATTACATTTGACATACATTATATTAGTTTCAGGAATACAACATGGTGATTAGACACTTATATAACTTACACGGTGATAACCCTGATAAGTCTAGTACCAGCCTGACACCATACATAGTGATTACAATATGATTGACTATATTCCCTATGCTGGACTTTATATCCCATGGCTATTCTTAGAACTGGTAATTTGTACTTCTTAATCCTTTCACCATTTTCAACCATCTCCCCAAACCCCTTTCCATCTGGCAACCATCAATTTGCTTTCTGTGCCTATGAGTCTGTTTCTGTATGGTCTGTTCATTTATTTTTTAGATTCCAAATATAAATGAAATCGTATGGTATTTTTATTCTTGTGTCTGACTTATTTCACTTAGCATAATACCTTCTAGGTTCATCTGTGTTATTGCAAATGGCAAAATTTCATTCTTTTTTATGGCTGAATAATATTCCATTGAATGTATATACCACATCTTCTTTATCCATTCAACTTTAGATGGGAACTTAGGTTGTTTCCATATCTTGGCTATTGTAAATAATGCTGCAATGAACATAGGGCCGTATATATCTTTTCAAATTAGTGGTTTGGATTTTTCCAAGAACTACCCAGAATAGAATTGCTGGATTAAATAGTAGTTCTATTTTTAAGGTTTTGAGGAACCTGCATACTGTTCTCCACAGTGGCTGCACCAGTTTACAATCCCACCAACACTGCACAAGGGTTCCATTTCTCTGCATCCTTGCCAACACTTGTTTGTTGATTTATTGATGATAGCCATTCTGACAGGAGTGAAGTGATACCTCATTGTGGTTTTGATTTGCATTATTTTGATTATTAATGATGTTGAACATCTTTTCATATGTCTATTGGCCATCTGTATGGCTTCTTTGGAAAAATGTCTATTTCAGGTCTCTGCCCACCTTTTTTTTTATTTTTTATTTTTTATTTTATTTTATTTTATAATTTTATTTTTTTAATGGGGTGACATCAATAAATCAGGATACATATATTCAAAGATAACAAGTCCAGGTTATCTTGTCGTTCAATTATGTTGCATACCCACCACCCAAAGTCAGATTGTCCTCTGTCACCTTCTATCTTGTTTTCTTTGTGCCCCTCCCACCCCCTATCCCTCTCCCATTCCCCCCTCCCCCCCGTAACCACCACACTCTTATCAATGTCTCTTAGTTTCACTATTATGTCCCACCTACGTATGGAATAATACAGTTCCTGTTTTTTTCTGATTTACTTATTTCGCTTCGTATCATGTTATCAAGATCCCACCATTTTGCTGTAAATGTTCCGATGTCATCATTTCTTATGGCTGAGTAGTATTCCATAGTGTATATGTGCCACATCTTCTTTATCCAGTCATCTATTGATGGGCTTTTTGGTTGTTTCCATGTCCTGGCCACTGTGAACAATGCTGCAATAAACATGGGGCTGCATGTGTCTTTACGTATCAATGTTTCTGAGTTTTGGGGATATATACCCAGTAGAGGGATTGCTGGGTCATAAGGTAGTTCTATTTTCAGTTTTTTGAGGAACTACCATACTTTCTTCCATAATGGTTGTACTACTTTACATTCCCACCAACAGTGGATGAGGGTTCCTTTTTCTCCACAGCCTCTCCAACATTTACTATTACCTGACTTGCTAATAACAGCTAATCGAACAGGTGTGAGGTAGTATCTCATTGCCGTTTTGATTTGCATTTCTCTAATAGCTAAAGAAGATGAGCATCTTTTCATATATCTGTTGGCCATTTGTATTTCTTCCTGGGAGAAGTGTCTATTCATATCCTCTTCCCATTTTTTTATTGGATTGTTTGTTTGTTTGTTGTTGAGTTTTATGAGTTCTTTGTATATTTTGGATATTAGGCCCTTATCTGAGCTGTTGTTTGAAAATATCATTTCCCATTTAGTTGGCTTTCTGTTTATTTTGTTATCAGTTTCCCTTGCTGAGCAAAAACTTCTTAGTCTGATGTAGTCCCATTCATTAATTTTTGCCTTCACTTCTCTTGCCATTGGAGTCAAATTCATAAAATGCTCTTTAAAACCCAGGTCCATGAGTTGAGTACCTATGTCTTCTTCTATGTACTTAATTGTTTCAGGTCTTATGTTTAGATCTTTGATCCATTTTGAGTTAATTTTTGTACAGGGAGAGAGACTGTAGTCCAGTTTCATTCTTTTGCATGTGGCTTTCCAGTTTTCCCAGCACCATTTATTGAAGAGGCTTTCTTTTCTCCATTCTGCCCATCTTTTAATGATCGTTTTTTGTTTGAGTTCCTTATATAAATATATTTTAGATATTATTGGATGTATCCTTGGTGAATATATTCTCCCTTTTAGTGGGTTACTTTTCATTTTGTTTATGGCTTCCTTCACTGTGCAAAAACATTTTCATTTGATTAGAGTCCCATTTTATTTTTTTTCCATGGCTGATGAGACATAGCAAAAAAAAAAAAAAATTACTAAGAGAGATATTAAAGAGTTTACTGCCTTTGTTTTCTTTTAGAAGCTTTATGGTTTGGGGCCTTATATTTAAATCTTAAATGTATTTTGAGTTTATTTTTTCATATGGTGTAAGAAAACTTTCACCAGTTTTCCCAACACCACTTATTGAAGAGACTGTCTTGACCCCGTTGTATTATTCTTGCCTCTTTGTCATAGATTAATTGACCACATAGGCGTGGATTTGTTTCTGGACTCACTATTCAGTTCCATTGTTGTGCCAGAGTCCTTAAACTATCCTCATTTTTTTAAAAAAATTGCTTTTTCTTTTTTTGTTCTGATTGGGTGTTTCCCGCTACCTTGTTTTCAGATTGCTGATTCGAAAACAATCTGATTCATTTAATCTGCTGTTGTTTCCTTCTAATGAATTCTTCATTTCAGTTACTATATTCTTCATTTTTTATGGCTGCTCTTTTTTTGTTGTCGAAGCTCCTACTGAGTTCATCTGTTCTTCCCCTAAATTCACTGAACATCGTTATAACCAGTGTTTTGAAATCTGTATCTGGCAGATTGCTTGTCTCCATTTTGTTGAGCTGTTTTTTACAGTTTTGTACTGTTCTTTCATTTGGAACATGGTTCTTTGTCTCCTAATTTTGGCTGCCTCCTGTGTTTGTTTCTGTGTATCAGGTAGCTGTGCTACATTTCCAACTCTTGACAGAGTGGCCTTATGTAGTAGGTGTGTTGTTGAACCCCGTGGCACAGTCTCTCTGGTCACCTGAGCCAGCTGATCCAGGGGTGTCTCTTGTGTGGGTTGTGTGCCCTCCTGTTGTAGTTGAGCCTGGATTGCTGTTGGTACGTCAGTGGGTGGGACTGACCCTCAGGCTAACCGGCTGTGAGGGCTGGTTGTGACTACAGCAGATGAGCTGTTGTATGCAGGCTGACCCTGTGGAGCCACATTAGCAGGACTTTGGTGCCAGCTGAGTCCTTCTTTAGGGTGTGTCATTTGTGGAGATGGTTGGGCGGTGTTCCAGTGTGTTCTGAAGCCAGCCACTAGGTGTATTGGTTCTGGAGTCTCTCTGAAGGGGCTCCAGTATAGGACAAGTCAGCTGCTGCTTGTGCCCAGCTTGTGGCCACCTGAAAGGAGCTACAAAGTGATCTGCAGTTAGTTGTCACTTGTGCTTGGCTCGGAGGTGCTTGGCACAGGCTATGTTGAGAACCAAGGTTTGCTGCCACTAGTGCTGACCTTGAATCCTTTGGAGGGCACCATGATATGAGCTGAGGCAGCTGCCGCCGTGCCAGGCTATGGCTGCTTAGTTGAAGCTACATTCCAAACCAAGACTGGCCACCACTTATGTCATGCTTGGGACCACCGGACAGGAGTTACAGTGCAAGTTGAGACCTGTTGCTGCTTGTGCTAGGCTTGGGCCACTTAGCAAGAGGTACAGGGTACACCAAGGCCAGCCACTGTTTGTTTGTGGGTTTGTGGGCCTTTGAGAGATTTTAGGAAAATTCACATTATGAGCCAAGGCAGGCTACTTGTGTAGAAAAGCTGGTGGAAGAGGTTCAGTGGGGAGTGAGAGTTGGGTGTGATGAGAGCTCAGGAAATCACCAGGGCAGGATAAATGGTGATAGTCAGATTGATGGAGAACACAGATCTGGTGCCCATCTGCACCTGTTGGCTGTGTGTGTGTGTGTGTGTGTGTGTGTGTGTGTGTGTGTGTTGGGGGGGGGGACTCAACAAACGAACTTCCATCCCAGAGAGAGGTGTTCAGCCCCTGTCCCTTAGCCCTCACCCTGAATTTAGTCAATTTAATTCCCTCTTGTGTCTCTGGTGCTTTTCTTTTCTTTTCTTTTTTTTTTTTTTTTACAGAGACAGAGAGAGAGTCAGAGAGAGGGATAGACAGGGACAGACAGGAACGGAGAGATGAGAAGCATCAATTTTTAGTTTTTTTGTTGCGACACCTTAGTTTTTCATCAATTGCTTTCTCATATGTGCCTTGACCACGGGCCTTCAGCAGACCGAGTGACCCCTTGCTCGAGCCAGCGACCTTGGGTCCAAGCTGGTGAGCTTTTGCTCAAACTAGATGAGCCCACGCTCAAGCTGGCGACCTCAGGGTCTCGAACCTGGGTCCTCTGATCCCAGTCTGATGCTCCATCCACTGTGTCACCGCCTGGTCAGGCCATCTCTGGTGCTTTTCAAGCTGCCGTCCCTTCACAGGAGCTTAGGGAGAGTTGGGGTGAGCAAGTCCATGCTGGGCCCCTCAAAAGGATGAATAGGTCTCTGGCAGTCCTCTGTCTCACTCAGATGCAATCTGGGGTTCACAGCCAGATGTTGTGGGGACTCCCTTCCTAGCATTGTAGCTGTAGACTGGGGAACCTGGTGTGGGACTGGGAGCACTCGCCCTTCAGGGAGGATCTCTGCAATGGAGATGTTTCTCTGAATTTATACTCACCACACAGTGGGGACCTGCCCATCGCATGTCTCTGCCCCTCTGAACAGTCTCGACATGGCTTCTGCTTTATATCCTTAGTTATAGGACTTCTGTTCGGCTGGTCTTCAGGTGGTTCTCAGTGTGGTTGTTCTATAATTTAGTTGTGGTTTTGATGTGGTTGTGGGAGAAGATGAACACAGTGTTTACCTACTGTATGATCTTGAAGAGGGCATTCTTACAGTCACCTGCTACTCCTGTGGCCACTGCTTAGAAAAGGCTTAAGTTCTTTACCTTTTCCTAATCCAGGGAAATATCAGAAATGTTTCCTTCCAACATTGAGGCAAATAAAATAACCTCTTTCAAGTCGCACTTCCTTAAGTTGTGGTTCATAGTATGGTACGATAAGTGATAGGTTTTTCCACATCTTTGCCTTGGAGATAAGAACAGACTGGAGTATAACCTGGGTGACTAGGCACAATATAGGACAAGGAAACTGTAAAGAAAACCTCCTGTTTTCCTCATTGACCTGTTGGAGGCGATGATGTGTTAAATGAAAAGCAGTGGGTAGTGCAGAGTTTGTAAAAAGGTGATCCTTATTACCACTTCTTCAATGTTTTCTAGGGAAGAAGTTGCTGCCATTATATATTCTCTCAGACAAATATGCAGAGTGGAGAAAGAGCAGGCTAATGTCATTCCATCTCAGTGTCCTTCCTCAACTGGAACATGTGTATAAATAGATGGATGATATACTTGACAAGTACAGTACCCAATATAAATGAACACATGGTCTTCTGTTCTATATATTGATCTCCTGTGGATTTGGTTAGCATTCATTTGTTCCCCTAAACCTGATCATTGCATAGAAAGCTTTTAAGATCAATTTCCTAGACCACTGAAAACCACTGGCATTTCCACCAGTATAATGATGCCCCATAGGATGTCTACAGGAAGCTGCTAGTGAGTTTCTTTCTTTGATGCAGGTTTAGCTATAGCAGGAAATGTATGTAATTAGAAGAGGTTCCCAAGCATGTCTTCACCTGAGTGATTGCTAGGTCCAAACAGCACTTTCTAGACCTGATGTCAGGGAGTTCAGTTTCTTCCACAGTAGGATCCATCTTCTGGCCTTAAGCTCTACTTTGTTGTAACTTCTGAGACCTCAGACTTTGAATTCTATTCAAACGCAAGCATATCACTCTGGTGAGTTTGGGTTCACGTTCATGTGAAAGTCAGATGGCTGCCATGTTTAGTTTTCCAAATATCTACTATAGAAGTAGCTTTCAGTTCAAAAGAGGAAGACGTAATATGATTAATCAAATTGCATTTTGATTCTGGTGACTAGATATTCTTTGGTCATTTTGTTACTGGTGTCAGAAGAAACTGAGCATATCTTAGAATACAATTTTGAAAAATTTTTCTTAGAGGGGATCATTACATGTTTCTCAACCTCTTCAATTAAAGATTTTTCTCTCTTTTCCCTTTTTTTCCTTCTTATCCTTCCCTCTTTCGCATTGTCACCTCCCACTAGACAGGCAATTTAAATATATAGATGATGTCTTTTTTTAATTTATCTGAGATTCATCAAGCTGTTAATAAATTAGATTTCTTTCTGAAAAATACAACAGTTTTAAGTCAGTCAATAAGCATACACTATTTAAATTTTTGTTATTAGGGTGACAATAGTACACTGAATTTTTGTTTTCAAAGTTTAGGCAAAAACACATTTATTGGGATTTAGCAATGACTATTTCTTAACCACCTGCAAAAAATGTCATTACTAAAAAAAAAAAATGTCATTACTGTTAGAAAGATATATACTTTTTCTTCACCTTCTATTTCATTCTTTACTTTTATTAAAAGAAGGAAATAAGCTGGCATATATTTATATGAATACAAAAAGATAAACATTATGATGGGAAATGGCTATTTTCCAAAGCTCTATTTGTATAACAGACTGAAATTTATGAGCATTGAACACATTAATGCTGAAAATAAATATTCATACTATAAAATTCAAGTCCTAATTATAAGTGACCACTTAAGAGCTGAAACTTCAGGAGGCATGCTTAGCTCCTAACAGGAGCCTCCCTATGAATAGTCACATACTTGGATTTAAGATAAAAATACCCTCCTTAAGGGATAATGAGAATCTAAAAAGAATGATTTTTTTTAAACCGTGGCAGGTTGCAAAGATAAGCCATTTCTCATAGCATGAGACATGCCCAGGAGGAAGGGTTTCATTATTTTGAGCTCTTGTTGGGGATGGAAAGGCTGAGAGCCCCCTCTTCAGGGTTGTCAGCCTGCGAGCAACCTGCTCTGTCCATCAATCCCCTGAACACACAGCCCAGCAGACTTTGACACATTACAATATTTTTCTGATTTTCCTTTTTGACATGTCATGAAATATATATTTTTATTTTTATTTTATTCTTTCCCCCTTTTCTATTGAATTTATAGTGAATCTTTTGTTTTTCTAGTAGTTCTTGTGTCATTAACTACCTCTCCATTCTGCCTTCAAACTAGTCTGTGATTTACTTCTGCACAGATTATTTTCAAAGTGGGTGTGGGAGAGAGATGCTTTATGAATTTGTCCTTAAAGCCTGTGCACACAGCTCTCTGCAGGGCTTCCCAGGGACTAGCCTGCCCTGGCCTGGGAACCACCCCTCCCCCAGCACTCTCGGGAAAAGCCCTGCGCGCATGCGCCCTGCCGCGGCACAGGCCCAAGACCACCTGCCCTCCCTGCGCTGCTTGGCTGAGCCGTCCAGCCTGAGACATCCCCCGCGCAGGGGCTGCAGCTGAGAGCTTTCAGTCCCCAAGTTCAAAGCTGTAGCCAGGAGGGTGGACTGAAGATACATGTCTTTATGACCTCAGAATGATGCATGCCTCACTTTAATGGAAAAAGTATCTCTAATTTCCATTATAAAATCAAGGAAACAGTATCAGGAAAGAGTAACTTCGCAGCTCTATGTGTTTATACCTCTCTTTGTTGCTAACAGGATTTGTAAGGCTATGTAAAACTAACAGGAGAGTGAATATTTAAAAGTGAAAAAGGATTAAAAAATACACACAAAAAAACAAGGATGGGCGATAAAATAGAGCCAGGAACAGGGCCTTTAAAAGAGTCTAAAATAATGACCTCTGCTCAGGGTGGGCCCCACTTTGGCTCTAAACCCTCTGGTAGCCTCTATCAGCTAATGGCATCGCCTCAAAAACTCAATTTGTTTATGAGCATTTGGGGAGGATGTGGACGAGGTCAGGCTGAGGGGTGGATAATACAGGGGAGTCTGGCCAGCTCCTTTTCATTTGGCTTCATGCAGGAGCAGAATTCAACATATCTGGAAGAGAAAACATCTTAGACTGTGTGTCCTTAAAGCAATCTCCCTCAAATATTGTTTTTCTGAGACACAGTGCTTGTAAATATTGGAACGCACTGGATTCAGGATCGAGACAGGCATGGCTTGCCAAGAACAGGACCTTCAAGATGTATAAAGCTGCTCAGGGTCTCTCCTCTCCTTCACTGCCAGGCAGCCTGCAAGACTGATCTATTCATGCTGTGTCCATTTGTGCCCTTCCCCCGCACTCCTGAACCGTTCAGATCTGGCTCCCACCCCCGCCCCTCCTCTGAAGCTGATCCTGCTGAAGTCCCCAGAGCACTTTTTAGTTCACACTGTACTTGGGTCTTAGCAGCATTTGGAAGTTGACCACTCTCTCTTTAAAACACCGTGTCCTTAGTTTTCCTAACACCACATTTGGTGTTATCTGCTCTTCCCTGATCATTCTTTCTACCCTTCCTCTGTCTGCTCTTTCTTTTCTACTTCACACTTCAATATTGGTATGGGTGGCGGGGATTTCTGTTCTAGTGCTGAGAAGAACTCACGATCTGACAGAGTCCATGAAAGTGTTGCCATGATACAGACCAGGAAAAAACATTTCTAATTATCTGGTTTTCATAGTGTAGAATTTTAAGAAGTTTGGTGAAGTGAGTAATAGCAGCAATAGACATGATTTATTGTCCTGCTCCGCCTCTGTTCCAAGCTCTTTCTGGTACCTTTCCTTTACTGCAGACTCTGGAAAGCTAGGAACTGTTTTCCTGATTTTCTTGCAGCTAGAGTTTCAAATATGATTTAGGTTTCATCAATCAGAAGTCTTCCTGGACCTGAGGTGGGCATGAAGCAGCAGTGCCTGAACCCCCCATTTAGCTGGCATGAGGATCTAGTGGACGCTGCCTGGCTCTGGAGCCAGCAGTTTTGGAGGAGACTTCCTGATGCCTGGACTGCAGTTATGGTAGAATGTTCATAAATGCAGTGACTTGGGTGGCAGCCTCCTGATTCCCAGCAGTTCCCCTAATGCACTTATCAGAACAAAAATCATCAAAGGCTTGCAAATAGAGATTTCAGAAAAGTTCTGGGTATCAGCTAGTGGCACTTTCAGGAATTTTCAGATTCTATATGGATGTACTGTATCTACTAGCAAGTTGAGTTTAGCATTTCTGATTGTATGTATGTGTATATATACGTGTGTGTATATTTAAATTCTCTGAAGCACACATAACATCCTCTAGGCTCCTTCATTAATTAATTCATTAAATTAAAATATTTGACATCACATTCATGTGAAAATCACAATTTCAACAATTGCTGCTTTAGCAGCCAATTCTACAGCTGCTCCAACAGACCCAACATAAATCTGTTCTTCCAACCCTTTCAGTGACTTGGAAAGGACCTAATTCCTGGAATGAAATTCCATTCTATAATAGGTAGGGTGATTTTCGTTACCTGCATTCTCATTGACAGAATAGTGAAAAAGTATTGAGTGTTTACTGTTTTCTAGATAATGTTAAACATTTTGCACAGATCTCATTTAATTTCATAACAACTCTATGAGATAAGTGACATATTCTCTTGTTTTACAAATGAGGCACCGAGTTTAAGAAACTTGCCCACGGAAAGTAGAAGAGAAGATGGGATCAGAGAAGAGAAAGAGATTAATGTAATTATATATACATAACTGTTATAGAGAACAGGACAGCAAATCCTGGAGGGAAGGGGGGAAGGCATTGGGGGGAGGGGGCATGGGGCGGCCGAGGGGGAATAGGGGGGTGGGGGGAGATATATTCGGTGGGACACTTGAATCTATGTAAACACAAATTAAAATCATAAATAAAAAGAAAAAAAAAAAAAGAAACTTGCCCACGGTGACCAGTTAAGAAGTGGTAGCTGGATTCATATGCAAGCAGAATGATCCCCAAATCCACTTACATTACCACTGTGCCAACATCTCATTTCTTTCCACTTTATAAATAAAGCATACAGAAGAGTGCACATGTCACTTTGTTGATCTGGAAACTGTGGTGTGGCAGGGAAGCTAGCGGTTTCAGGCATGCTCTCACTTCTGCCTTCTCTGCTCCCAGGCCCTTTGGTTCAGTTGGCAGGCTCTCAGAATCCTGGCCATAATTCATGCCGGGTGGTAGCTCTTCCAGACTCTTTGCCAGCTGAGGTTAATGGCGTGCCATTTCCCAGGGCAGCCAAGAAGTAGCTCTGCCAAGACCAAGAGGTATTACTAGTGGAATTGCACTACAAGTGTGTGACTTTAAGGACCACAGAGTTTGCAAAACAGACTGCCCACAAAGAACAATTACACTGCAATAACTGCTCTAAAGCAGTGGTCCCCAACCTTTTTTGGGCCACGGACCGGTTTAATGTCAGAAAATATTTTCACGGACCGGCCTTTAGGGTGGGATGGATAAATGTATCACGTGACTGAGACAAGCATCAAGAGTGAGTCTTGGACGGATGTAACAGAGGGAATCTGGTCATTTTTTAAAAATAAAACATCGTTCAGACTTAAATATAAATAAAATGGAAATAATGTAAGTTATTTATTCTTTCTCTGCAGACTGGTACCAAATGGCCCATGGACCGGTACTGGTCCGCGTCCCGGGGGTTGGGGACCACTGCTGTAAAGAGCCTACTGCAGGTGCCCTGGCCGGTTGGCTCAGCGGTAGAGCGTCGGCCTAGCGTGCGGAGGACCCGGGTTCGATTCCCGGCTAGGGTACACAGGAGAAGCGCCCATTTGCTTCTCCACCCCTCCGCCGCGCTTTCCCTCTCTGTCTCTCTCTTCCCCTCCCGCAGCCAAGGCTCCATTGGAGCAAAGATGGCCCGGGCGCTGGGGATGGCTCTGTGGCCTCTGCCCCAGGCACTAGAGTGGCTCTGGTTGCAACATGGCGACGCCCAGGATGGGCAGAGCATCGCCCCCTGGTGGGCAGAGCGTTGCCTCTGGTGGGCGTGCCGGGTGGATCCCGGTTGGGCGCATGCGGGAGTCTGTCTGACTGTCTCTCCCTGTTTCCAGCTTCAGAAAAATGAAAAAAAAAAAAGAGCCTACTGCAGGTGTGGCCAACAGACAGCCCGAGGTTAAAGTTTTAATATTCTCTGTGCGACGCACTGTGGAAATGAAATAAGTGGTACTTTTAAATCGTTATACATAAATTACGATATCTAACCATTGTACAACAATGAAAGTTAAAATCTCAGCTACTCAGAAGCGGAAGCATCTTTGATTATTGGAAATCAAGATATTTAAGAAGATAGTGATACGCGGAAAAGAATTCCGCGTGTGACTAATCAAGGGTTAACTTCCAATAATTGGTCGAATGGATTTGCAATACTTCTTTATTTTTTAAAAAAATTTCATTATAAAGATTATTTTTTAATTTGTTGTACTAAATTACTTACATTTATTCATAAATTACATAATAAAATTTTGTTTACTTAAATGAATCATTTTTGTATTTAACATTTTTAAATTTTAATATTTCGTTCTGCCCGTGAAAAAAGTTTTCTTTCTAATCTGGCCCGGGGGCAAAAACTGTTGGCCACGCCTGGCCTACTGTGTGTCAGATGTGACATTAGGCAATTTACATACATTCTCTTTAATCCTTTCAATAACTCAGTGAGATGGGTTTTATACCCCTGTTTTAAAGGGAAGGCATCTACTCTCAGATTAGTTATGGATGTCCCAGGATTCCTTGGTCATCGTGAACTCTTCACTAATCATGGGCTATATAGCTGATAGAAATTTTAGACATTATATCCAAACACCATTAAAATGTTTATCTTGATAAAAGAAGTAAATGGTATTATATATTTTCCCACATGTAACTGAATAAGGAAATTTGCTAAAGAAAGGAGAGCAAAAATATTATGTGCTAACCTTCCATTATTAGTGAAAGTTGGAAAGCTTGAAACAGGCAGGGAACTCAGTATTTTCCAGCATGCACCACCGTAGCTTTTAATTTATTAGCTGTCTTTTTCTACTGTCTGCTTTCTTGCTATGCTGTACATTTTACACTGGGGCTACAGAGATATCTGAAAGGATTATGCTGCCCCACTTTAGTCCCAGGAAATAGAATGGCTATGAATTATTAATAGTGGCTTTCTAGTACTTTAATTTCACCTCTCTGTTTCAGAGAAGGATATTAGTTAAATGGAATTTTTTATATTGCTTCAGGAACTTACTACGTTTTGTAGGAAACACTGACTGACTTGAATTATAGAAAAGACCATCCTATGTTCATCTTCACTTCTACGCATGGTGGATTCTCCGTGTCTTCCACTCCCTGACAACCTTGCTCAGTGAGGGGTTATGAGAGGGCAGTTTTCCAGCTGAGTTCCTCAGAGCCTTTGGGATTCCCCAGAGATGCTGCATGCCCCCCAACCATTCCCTTCTTCAGAGAGCACTTCCCTTTCACTTTGAAAGCATTAAGCTTTTGAGCAAGATTATGTTGGAAGAAAGTATTCCTTTCCTTAAGAAGCTTAATAATCCTGAATTAATACAATAAATATAACAATAGGTATTTGTACATCTTCGTGATAGTAAGAAAAGTGTCTAAGGATTTATTTTGTTAAATCATAATGTCTGAACATCCACAAAAACGGAACTTGACTGAGCCAGCAGCATGTCATGTGACTAGGCTTGTAGGATGGACTTGGCCCTTTTCTGGTGGTGCAGTACTCACCCTGAACTCCGGGTGAAGCCAGTTACCATGCTTGTTTATATAATGAGTAAACTCACAACCACAAGAAATAGAGTAAAATTTGGGGGCTCGCAAAAATAAATTAACGGATTCTATAAATGAACAGGGTTTATAGGCTTATATTCAGGTTGCTAGGTCAGACCTATGGGCCTCCAACTTCCTTTAAGAGGATGAATATAATCATAACTTGTGTTATTGCATAGGGAATTGTCATTGGTAAAATATTATTTTCTGTATTAAGAGCAACTATTTCATTACCTTTCAAGGAGTGTAACAACAAATATAAAAAAGCTCCGGAAGGGTTTTGTTTCATGTGAGGTAAAATCAGAGTTAAAAGGTCATGCTCAGGGTTCCTTTCTGTTTGTGAACTCTGTAAAACCCTAGAAATGCTCGTTCCTCCCATGTCTGGAGGGTATAGACTGGAAGAAGGCAGGCAGGTGGCAAAGATTCATTCATCCAGCATGTATTTACTGAGTGCCCACTATCACTCGGCATAGTGATAGATGTCGGGGAGAAATAGTGAATAAGACTTCAAACCCTGCCGCCTCAGAATGTGCATCCTGATGTGGAGTGGGCATGTAGTGGTTACATAAACAGTTACATAAACATAGCAATTATAGAACCTGACAATTCCTATGACGCACACAACAGGTTGAGGGCGGGGTCCTTTTTCGACAGGGGAGCCTAAGAAGGGCCTCTGGGAGGGCAGAAACCTAAGTGCATTTTAGAAGGCCACAGCTGGCCTCTTTGCTGGTTGCCAAGGCCACAGATGATTGGCAGTTACTGTACTTGATGGCTAAATGTGTGCCATCTGCACTAAAAAGAATTAGAATGCTGTGGGAACCCTGAGGGGACCAATATAGTTGGTGACTGCCTGAATAGCAGAAAAACACAGCACAGTTAATTTATCAAACACATAGATTTTTCCCTGGTCATTTAACATTTATCAGTACTGTGTTTTATTCATTTCTTTAATGCAAAGATGGCCTGAAGAAGACCCAAAAGTAACACATGCAAGATCACTGTCCTTTAGCATTCCATAAAAAATTGTTTTCACTATTGTGTAAAATCCTCATCAAATATGTAAGAAATGCATCCACAGTGAAATTCTTTCTTATATTATTACTGTATAATTGGCAAAAGCAACATGATTTTGGTAAAGGAATAAAAGAGACTATAAAAATTGGTTTGATTTTTAAAATCTCTACATAAGACATTTAAAATATATTAAAGGGAGAACATGGTTTATCAAGTAACATGACTTCTGTCAATAAAATTTTCTAATTTACATTCTTACGCTTTCATTTTTATTAGTTGTGCTTTCTTATATATTTTTTAAAGCCTATCAGTGGATCATGTTTCCTTAAATAAAAATACCTGAAAGATACATGCACACAAAGTAGATTCAGATTTACAGCAGAAATACTAGACTGGTCTCTTCCAAGTGAATATAACTCACCCATCTAGCCAACCATCATTTAACATTTATTGAGTCTACTAAACTGATAGGTAAAACTTGTTGGAGCCAGAGTAGTGTATTATGGTGGTGCTGGCTGGCCCCTGGCTGGGTGCACACTGTTAATGTTTCCTTCTCTGCATAGTTTGGCAATTTTCTGAAAGGCATGTAAGTAGCTAACATGGTTAGATAGCCTAAGTAAAGAGCAATTTGAAATTATCCAGGCATTGTGATAACAATTGACTGACAGGATGAATTCAGGAAAAACACAAGAAGTGGTTTACCTAGGAACCCCAAAGGAAAAAACAACAACTATAATACTACTAAGGAAGTTCAGTAAGGCATCTGTTTACAAGATAACAGATCACAAGTTTTCCTATATACAAGCTTAAGAACATGATAAAAAGCACCTTGTTTAAAATAGCAAGAAAAATATAATATATCTAAATATAAACTTATCAGGAAATCTACAGGACCAAGCAAAGTACAAAATTTTAATAAGGAACATATTAAACTTAAAAGAAGTAGAGAAAATGGTTACTCTCAATGACCAGATTAAATGTTTGTTAGAATGTGTGATTTCTCTGAATTAGTTTAAGATTTAAAAGGGGATTTGAAGGGATTGGAAAAAATTAAACCAAAATCTAATAGACTATATGAGACAAACAGAGAAATTTAGAAATAAAATACTAATGTGGTTGGGTGGAGGGAGAGTATAGGGACCACTTTAATTATAGGCTAAGGCTATAATTAAAATAGTTTGGTACTGTTTTAAGGATTAACCAAAGTTCTCAATGGACCCAAATAGAATGTCTAGAAAACTACACAGATTTAGTACACGGTAATAGTTGTGCTGGTGAAAATGTCTGTCCATTCAAATTAAAACATCTGTTTCATAAATGTAATTACATAATTCCAGATGGATTAAATAAAAAGGATAAAACCATACTTTCAGTTAAAGATGTTACCATTTTGAATCATATGCGTTAGCCTGTCTCCTCATAAACTCCACCTAAGTATGAGTAAAAAGGATTTATTTTAAAAACTGATGGTGTGGCGCAGTGGATAAAGTGTCAACCTGGAACGCTGAGGTCGCCAGTTTGAAACTCTGGGCTTGCCGGTCAAGGCACATATGGGAGTTGATGCTTCCTGCTCCTCCCCCCTTTTTTTTCTCTCTCTCTCCTCTCTAAAATGAATAAATAAGACCCTGGCTGGATGACTCAGTAAAAGAATGTAAAAAAAGAATAAATATTCTTTTTTAAAAAGCTGTTTAAACATCTACGAGAAGAATGGGTAAGAAAGCTAGTTTTGGAAATGGGAAAGCAGCTGAGCTAGTGGTAAGGAATCCTGAATTGTAAGCCGGGGGTCTGGGGGGGGGGGAGCAGAGACATGGCCCATTTAACACAGTGGAAACCCCTCGAGGCCCAGGCGGTGGAAGTGGGTAAAAAGAGGGGGTTAAAAATAGGTGAACTGATTCGCAATCTGTTAAATAAGCAGTTACTCCCCCATCCCACACTGGAGAGCAGCGGTCCCGCAGGCCTGGGTTTCAGGCTCTGGAGAGACCTTTTAGGCACACGCTACACTGGTGAAAGCAGAGGGATTCAGTGCAAGTTACACCCTGAATGTTGAGGGCCTAACCTCCCACAGCCCTAGAAAATGCACAGCCCGATTTGTACAATTCTAGGCAGGGTGTTGGGTGTGTCTGCTCTGGAGGATCTGACCAGTTCAAGAGAAAGATAGGAAGATACCAAAATCAGAGGGTCCCCAATGACATGGTTCATTCAACTCATCCTAGTAAATGTAAGACCATGGTTGGTTAGCTGGCCAAAGAAAAGTCCGTTCCAGACAGAGACTCCCACATTCCATTGTTCACGCCAGGAAACACATGATTGAATCCTTCAGATGGATTGTCCCTATTGAGAAGCCACTGGCCCGGGCACTGACCTCCTACCCCAGGAGTTTGGACCAGACTTGCAGGACAGGCGTCTAAGAAAGCACACTGCTGCAGGCAGGCAAGCTTGCAGCTCCCCACCCCCACCCCCCCACCCCCCACCCCACCCCCAGGGCCCTCTAGTCTAACCTTAGGTCCCTCATTGATCTTTATCAATTCTTTCACTTCAGTCAACATTTGTTAACTCTTACAGCAATTATTAACATCCTTTTCCTTTTCTTTAATCACTGAACTCTACCTCCACCTCCCTTATCCTCAGTAATTTACCTGACCTCTTCCTGTATTCAGAAAATGGAGGCTATCTCATGTGAATGCCTCTTCATATCCAAATTGCTCTCCAATTTTTTTGGCCCCATTGTCTTCTCTTCTGTAAAGATTAGGTGCATCCTCTTCCTCTTCCAAACCTAATGAGTCTACCTATGTCTTATCCTGTCTCCTCTAGCCTGCCCTGGGGCCTTGTCACACCGTTCCCATTCCTCTGTCTTGCATCTTCCACTCATTGCCTTTGCCCACTGTGAGAGCATGTGCCCTGGGCTCAGTGATGTGCACTCACATTCCCTTTCAGGACAGAAGCGTTTCTTTCCCAGATGCTGGGAGTGCTGCTGGAAGGTGGCCCTCAGTTCAGAATCGCCTCAGTAGAAGGATGTCACCTCACTAAAGGTCACACCTTTTTCTCCGGGCAGCTTTTCTCTGCTGACTGGTTCATGTGGGGCTATGCGGCCCCAGCCCTCTCACCTCAGCTCTGGACCACTTCTGCAGAGCTCCTGCGCTGGCCGAGGTCTACCCTGAGGCTGCCTCTCTGCCCGCCTCGCCCTCGGTCCAATCCTGTCTCCTGTCCTTGCCTCCCACAGTTTACCCAGGAAGGCTCACTGCAGGCCGATCTCTATCTCAGAGCCTGTGCCCCAGGGCACCCTTCCAGAGACAGACTGTCTGTAAGCTAGGGACATTTACAATTTTAAAGTTGCCCTTCTAAAAACTGTACAAATTTGCATTCCCATCAAAAATATAGAAAAGTGCCTCGTTTTCCCAAACACCCTAACTGCCCTGCTAGATGTGGTATTATCAAACTTTCAAATCCTTGCTGTCATAAGTAACAGATGGTGTCTCCTTGCTTTTTCATATTTTTAAAATTATGAGTAAGAGTGAGAATATTTTCACGTATTAGCCTTTTAAAATTCCCTTTCATCTGCTTATGTTTTTTTGCCCATTTTTCTATTGATGGCTATCTTTACATCCTGATGCTTGAGTGCTTTGTAAAATAAGAAAACTACAAATAAGTTTTCCAGTTTGTTATTTGTTTCATCTCTCCTTAAGACATTTTTGACTATGTAAAAGGTTTACATTTTTAGTTAATGTTATCAGTATTCTTCATATGTTTCTTGGTTTCCTGTCATGCTTAAATTAGCATTCCCCATTCTAAGATTTGAAAAATTCAGTAGTGTTTTCTATAAAGCTTGGCTTAAGGTCCTGGCCGGTTGGCTCAGCAGTAGAGCGTAGGCCCAGTGTGTGGTCGTCCTGGGTTCGACTACCGGTCAGGGCACACGGGAGAGGCGAATTGCTTCTCCACCCCTCCTCCTTCTTTCTCTCTCTCTTCCCCTACTGTAGCCGTGGCTCAACTGGCTCAAGTGAGTTGGCTTTGGGCACTGAGGATGGCTCCATGGCCTCTGCATCAGGCGCTAAAAAAAAAAAAGGCTCAGGTTGCAAAGGAATAATGCCCCAGATGGGCAGAGCATCCTTCCCTTGTGGGCTTCCTGGGTGGATCCTGGTTGGGGCATATGTGGGAGTCTGTCTGCCTCCCTTCCTCTCACTAAAAACAAACAAATAAATAAATTTGGCTCAAATGCCTTTGCTATCACAAAGATGTCCCTAAATACCTTGACTGAGAAGTTAGCCCCCAATTCCTCTCTTCCTTTATATAAAAATCACATTGCACATCACATCCTGCCTTATTATTAGTTATTATTCTCCAAACTGTTTTACAAACAGATTGTAAGTAACTGAGGGAAGAAAACCCATTACAAATATCTTGTACGTACTCCAGCATCTAGAATATGTCTTGCATGCAGGGCTTAAATATTTATGTAATTGAATTAGGTGATACTCTTTGATTATATGATTCTTTTTCACACTCAGGGTGAATGTGCACATGTGTATATATATCTCTATATATTATATATCCAATCCTCACTAATTAGATATAAATTTTGTGGAAATTTGTGACTAGTTATTTTTTGCTTAGAAGAACTGTGGTGCCGTGTCCAGACCGGCGCCACACCTACCAAGGGCTGACGGCAAGAGCAGCACATGAAGTCTGAGGTCTTAGAGCTTGAAGTGCCTGGTGACCAGAGCACTCCCGAGGAGGCAGGTCAGACAAGATGGTTCCTGGCACCAGGGCTGGCACGTGTGGAGCCATAGCACGAGGTGCCCCCCCCAAACACACGCACATACACACACACCACAATTCGGCCCCCACCAGTGGCATAGATTTTGCCTTGGTCATAGGTCTGGACAGTGAAGTTCTTGATGGTGTTGAAGACCAGTTACGGCTAGGTAGACAGGTTCTCAGCTAGTTAAATATACTGCATTATCAGCTCAGGTGAATTAGTCCATTGCAGATTCTATGCCTCCTGTCTACTCCTGCTTTCATTTCCTCTCTCTTCATTCTCTCTTGAGCCCATTCAAATATGGCTTTCAACCCATCAAAGCTGCTCTTGTCAGGGCCATCAGTGACCCCTGGGTTGCTAACTGCAGCGGTCAATTCTCAGTCCTTGCCTTGCTTGACCTGGGAGCAGCCCTGACCTACCTGCTCCCGGAGGGCTCCGTTTGACTCTCGGGACACGATGCTCTCCCAGCTTCTCTCTTGCCTCCCTGGATGCCTTCCTCTCCTCCCTGGCTGGTTTTTCCTCTTCTTCCTGGGCTCTTGACACCGGGTAGACCTAAGGAACAGTCCTTGGACCTCTCCCCTTTTCTGTCTATATTCATTTTCTTGATGACTCCATCCAATCTATGGCTTTCAATTATATCTGCAAATTCCAAATTTTATGTCCTCCAGCCAGACTCATAGATCCAACAGCCTAGTCAGCATCTCATGTAGCTCTACTAGACATCTCAAACTTCATTCCAAAACTAAACCTCTGCTCTTTCCCCCAAATCTGCTCTTCTCACAGCCTCTCCATTCAGTAAAGGACAACACCATCCAAGTAGTTTTTCCAACCAGTACCCCTGATGTCATCATCCTTCAGTCCTCTCTTTCTCACCTACATCCAGTCTGTCAGCACATCTGACTCTACCTTCAAAATATATCCAGAATCTGATCACTCGTCACCCCCACTGCTACTACCCTGGACCAGTTACTTTTCTGTGTGTCTCTTTGCTTATCAAGGATTTAGGAGTAGTAATGGACTCTTAACTTACAGGGTTAATGTGTGGACTAAAGGAAATTACATATGGAAAGAACTGAGCACAGATATGCTCAATGAATGTTAGCTTCTATTATTTCTGGCTGTTCTTTTCTAGCAGGTTTCAAGGAGATTTGACTTATAAAATTGAATCATCAGCTCTTTTTCATAATAACTACATTTTATTCTTCAACACATGCAATTTCCATTTTTGAGATTTCAATTTAAACGAGTTGAAGAAAATGTGCTGCCGTGCTCATGGCTTAGCTTTTGAAAAAGAAGAAAAGTGAAAATTCACCTTTCCCAGGAAAACTGTCACAAATAACCAAAAAAGCGTTGCATCACACAATGGCAATTTGAAGCATTGGAATTCTTCCCTTGCCGGGCAGTAATTTTTAGCCAAAAAGACAACGTTAGCCTAGAAAAATGTTTTTTAATTCAAGGTTATATGAGATTGTTAATGTGCGTGTTAACACAGCACTAGTTTCACAACTTGAAGGAACTTTGGAGATATGAGGCAGGTTATGGCATGTTTCCAGAAAAGCTGGGATGACCACCATCACTTGTATAAAACGGCTTCATGTTATTAACCCCTAGTCCCACTTAATCTGTCATCCCAACTAATTATTAATAGGTAGAAAGTTTCTGGAAAATCTCTAACAGTATTAATTATCTGAGTTGTTACCTATATTACAATAAGTCTTAATTATACAGGAAGCACCTCGGGCAAGTACCCAAATGCATAAGGAGACACATGGATATCACTAATAAATTAAGAAAGACCATTGCATTATATTAACAGAGAAATAACTTTAGAACATTTAAGTCATCCCTTTAATGCAGCCAGTTTGCTAATATATATGGTAAGAAGAAAAAATGTTCATCTAATTTTAATGTTTGTGGAGAATCACATTTATTCTTTCATCCATTTTCTCTCCCCTTCTCTCCCTCCCCAACTTCCCTATCCTCCCATTCTCCCTCTTTCTCCATATATATATATATATCACCTACCATATCTACCATGTGCTAAGTAATGACAAAAAAGAATGGTGAATTGTTTTTATTATTTTCCTCTTTATAAAAATATTTTAATCCTTTTGTATTGCTCAAGAGCTAGGTAACAATGGCCTTGGATGTTTTAAGAGGGAGAAAATAACCTGAATATGAAATCATCAGTAGTTGACTGTGCATAAGTTGTTATTAACTTTTCTCAGTCCATATTTAATTATGTACTGTGGTATTTTGATATATACGTGATATATACAATGTAAAAACATTTATATTTTCATTATATGCAAGTTACTTAGTAAAAGTAAACTCCATTGTGGGATCCTTTTAGCTAGTCCATATATACTATACATGCTAATTTTTGTGTTTGTGTTTATTTTTTGCAGGAAGTCCTGGCTGAGCAAGGTTGGAAGTCCTAGTTCTCGCATTGACCGCACGGACTTTTCTAATGAAAAAACCATTTCTAAACTTGAATATTCTAATTTTAGCATTCGATACTAATAGAAATAAAAAGTGTAATGTTTATACTGCATGATAGACAGTATATAGTCTTATGTCTATGTACTAGGCTAATAGTAGCAGAATGGGGTGAAAAAAGGAACTTTGTCTTGAAAGCTGTATTGCTAAAACTGTCTACACTGAAATAGTTTTACTGAACTAAAATTTTAACAGATAAAAATTAGTATCCCAAAATAAAAATGTCACTATAAGATATTTAATATGAATATTTGATTTAAACTGGTCTCATAGAAACTAATTTTAATAAATGTTATAGCATACATGTTATTTGGCGAGGCTAGATATAAAATAATAAAGTTAACCATTAAAAATATTTTTAATTTTTAAAATTGATTATGTTAACATGGATTCAAGTGTCCCACTCAATATAACAACCTCACCCCCCCAACAAGGTGCTCCCCATTACACCCCCTCCCCCTCTCTTACTGCCTTGCCTCTGGAATTTGCTGTCCTGTTATCTGTATCTATGTGTTATGTATATAGAATTTCACTAATCCCTCCACCTTCTCTGATCCCATCCCCTCATCCCCCTTCCCTCTGACAGCTGTCCCTCTGCTCCCTGTGACCCCACCTCTGCCTCTATTCTGTTCCTCAGTTCTCTTTGTTCATTAGATTCCACATATAAGTGAGATCATATGATACTTGTCTTTCTCTGCTTGGCTTATTTCACTCATAATAATTACCAGGTCTATCCATGCCATCACAAAAGCTAAGATCTCTTCCTTTTTCATGGCTGCATAGTATTCCATTGTGTATATGTACCACAGCTTCTTTATCCACTCATCCACTGATGGACACGTGGGCTGTTTCCAGGTCTTGGCTATTGTAAACAATGCTGCAATAAACATGGGGGTGTATATCTTCTTTTGAACCAGTGTTTTCATATTCTTAGGATATATTCCTAAAAGTGGGATAGCTGGGTCAAAAGGCAGTTCCATTTTTAATTTTTTGAAGAAACACCTTACTGTTTTCCACAGTGGCTGCACCAGTCTGCATTCCCACCAGCAATGCAGGAGGGTTCCCTTTTCTCACACTTATTGTGGGTTGATTTGTTAATAAGCACTATTCTGACAGGTGTGAAGTGGTATCTCACTGTGGTTTTAATTTGCATTTCTCTGATGATTAGTGACTTTGAATATTTTTTTCATATGCCTATTAGCCATCTGTAAGTCCTTTTTAGAGAAGTGTCTATTCAGGTGCTTTGCCCATTTTTTAATTGGATTGTTTAGCTTCCTGGTGTTGAGTTTTAGAAGTTCTTTATAAATTATGGTTATTAACCCCTTATTAGATGTATTGGCAAATATGTTTTCCCATTGTGTGGGTTGTCTTTTTATTCTGTTATTGGTATCTTTTTCTATGCAAAAGCTTTTTAGTTTGATATAGTCCCATTTGTTTATTTTGTCCTTTATTTCACTTGCCTAAGGAGATATACTGGTAAAAATATTGCGACGAGAGATATCAGAGAATTTACTGCCTATGTTTTCTTCCAAGATGTTTATGGTTTTGTGACTTACATTTAAGTCTTTTATCCATTTTGTTTATTTTTGTGAATGGTGTAAGTTGGTGATCTAGTTGCGTTGTTGTTTTTTTTTTGCATGTACCTGTCCAATTTTCCCAACACCATTTATTAAAGAGACTGTCTTTACTCCATTGTATACTCTTGCCTCCTTTGTCAAATATCAATTGACCATAAAGGCATGGGTTTATTTCTGGGTTCTCTGTTCTGTTCCATTGATCTATATGCCTGTTCTTATGCCAGTACCAAGCTGTTTTGATTACAATGGCCTTGGAGTATAACTTGATATCAGGAAGTGTGGTACCCCTCACTTTGTTCTTCATTTTCAAGACTGCTGAGGCTATTCAGGTTCTCTTTTGATACCATATAAATTTTTTGCAATATAGGTTCTAGATCTGTAAAGTATGCCATTGGTATTTTAATAGGAATTGCATTGAATAAATAGATTGCTTTGAGTAGTATAGACATTTTAATGATGTTTATTCTTCCTATCCATAAATACAGTATATGCTTCCACTTGTTTGTATCTTCCTTAATTTCTTTTTACAATGTCTTATAATTTTCTGAGTACAGGTCTTTTACCTCCTTGGTTAAATTTATTCTTAAGTACTTTATATTTTTTTGTTGCAATAGTTAAGGGGATTGTTTCCTTAATTTCTCTGACAGTCTGTTGTTGGTGTATAAAAATGCAACTGATTTCTGAATATTGATTTTATACCCTGCCACCTTGCCGAATTCATTTATCAAGTCTAGTAGATTTTTGACTGAGACTTTAGGATTTTCTATGTACAGTATCATATCATTAGCAAATAACAGTTTTACTTCTTATTTTCCAATTTGGATGCCTTTTATTTCTTCTTCTTGTCTGATTGCTGTGGCTAGGACTTCCAGAACTATGTTGAATAATAGTGGGGAAAGGGGGCACCCCTGTCTTGTTCCTGATTTTAAAGGGATTGCTTTTCATTTTTGCCCATTGAGTATGATGTTGGCAGTTGATTTGTCATATATGGTCTGTATTATGTTGAGATATGTTCCCTGTATTCCCACTTTGCTGAGAGTTTTGATCATGAATGGGTGCTGGATTTTATCAAAAGCTTTTTCTGCATCTATTAATATAATCATGTTATTTTTATCCTTCATTTTGTTTATGTGATGAATCACATTTATTGACTTGCAAATATTGTATCAGCTTTGCCTCCCCTAAATAAATCCCTCTTGATCATGATGTATGATCTTTTTAATGTATGGCTGTATCTGGTTTGTATATGTTTGTTGAGAATTTTAGCATCTATGTTCGTGAGGGATATTGGCCTATAGTTTTCTTTCTTTGTAGTGTCTTTACCTGGTTTTGGAATGAGGATAATGCTTGCCTCACAAAATGAGTTTGGAAGTCTTCCCTGCTCTTGAATTTTTTGGAATAGCTTGAGAAGGATAGGAGTTAGTTCTTTGAATGTTTGATAAAATTTGCCTGTGAAGCCATCTGGTCTAGGACTTTTGTTGGCTGGGAGGTTATTGATAACTGTTTCAATTTCATTTGTTGCAAGCTTGATGGGTTAGGGCAGCTGAGGTTGGGAATACAATGTTTGTGGGACCCCCTACTTCAGGGGTCTCTTGGTCAGGATCTCAGTACAGGGAAAGTGGCCCCTACTCCAGAGCCTAATCCCTCAGACACTGCTGGACATTCCATTCTATTTCTCCCTAGTGAGATGACTAGCAGGTTCAGACTGAATGAGGCTAACCATTCCCTCTGCAGAAGTCCTTCTAGCTGGTGAGCCCCTGGTCTCAGGTAAGAAGACTGAGAGAGTCCTCCCCTGGGGCTGACTGTGCCCTCTCCCAGAGTGGCTAAGCCTCTCAACTGGACCCAACAATAAGCTCACAGGGACCCACACTTTATTTATTTATTTATTTATTTATTATTTATTTATTTATTTATTTTGAGAAACAGGTTTTATGAGTGTAGATTTCTATACGGTAGAAGTAATGTATTGTACACTTACATGCCCATGTTTCTGACACAAGCTAAGAGGCTGGAAAAAGAAACTTTGAATAGTCCCAAGTGAATTTGGGAAACTAGATCAATGATGAAACCTAAGATTTCTCAGAAATAGTTTTAAGTGAAGATAGTCCTACCTGGAAGTTGATATCAATGTCTTTGCTCTCCCTTCCTGTCTCTAGTATCAATTAATAACAACAAAATAGGACGAATATTCTCTCAATTACCTAGATTCAAAGTGCTTTTCTGTGGGTTTATCAGCATGAGTCCCAACTTTACAAAGCACCTTCCAAAATTTGGTTCCCCAAGTGTTACAGTTGGCAGTCCAATAGACAGGATACATGGGTCATGTGAATAAAAAAATCAAGGGCTAGCCACTGAGACATCCCCTTGTGTCCCACAACTGGAAGAATTAGTAGTTGAACTTTAAGTAGTTTTCCGCTTCATGGCAGATGGCCATTCAAATACATCTTGTACCTCAGCTGCCTTTTGTTTAAAGAACTTCGTGTTCTGGGCACTCTCTTGACCCCATGCTGAGTCAGAGGAGGTGGTGTCTTGATCCACAAGGTGGGTGTATTTGGTACGACCAGAGCGCCCAAAGTTCTTGACCTGCATGACTTTGGGAAGAATGGTTTTGTTGAGATGATCCTCCAGGGTAGGTGCACTGAAATCTCTCTTGTATACTTCTTCATCCTCATCCATGAAGAAAGCATCCCGGTGATAATACTTCTGTAAGAACTTGTATTTGCCCTTAACAGCTTTGTTGGTAATAACTTTGCCATTCGCCCAAAGCTCAGCTCGCCTCTCTTCCTCGGTTAGGTTTCGCACACGTTCGATTTCTGCCTCTCCTTCTCAAGCGCTTCTCTATCTTCTCTGTCCCTCTTGATTCTCTTTAGCTCCCGAACTTTCCATGCCTCGTATTCCCCCTCATCATTTCATCATCAGTATTCAGTGCATCCAGTGCAGCCAGGGATCGCTTGTTTTCCTCCAGCTCTTTCTTGGTATCCTCTTCTACAGTCTTGAGTGTGTACTTGCGCCTCTCCTCAGCCATGCGTTTTGCCTACTGCTCCAGCTCCTTCTGTTTCAATGCTTTAGCTTCACGTTCTTGAACTGTTACTCGATCCTTCTTTCGAATGAAGACTGGCTTAAGACGAGGCTACATCTCATCTTCACTGTCTGTGTACTCTTCATACTCGGACTCGGATTCTGATTCCTCCCCAGACCGTCCTTCATCTTCCACTTCCATGACTTCCATCTCTTCATTTTTCTCTCTTGTGCTCGCTGACGCATCATGCCACGCCGCCGCTCTATTTCCTCATCATCAATTTCTTCCTCTTCTTCTTCACTGCTGTCTTCTCGCTCCACGCGCCAAGCATCTCCTTCTACTTCTGAGTTACTTTCTCCTACCACTTCAGGTTCCACTATTTTCCGATGTCGAGCCAATCTCTCTTCCACATCTTCACTAATACGGTTCTGTAAACGCCGGAGCCGAGGGTCGCTAGGAATCCTCCTCCTGTTCCTCAGGTTCTGCTTCTTGTTCTTTGGCTTTCTTAATGAACTGAAATTCTTCATCCTCCTCATCTGAGGACTCCATAGGGGCATAGTCTGGCCTCTTTCCAGATACATAACGTTTTACCTTCACGTTTTCCATCGAAATCTCACCTTTCTCATTGCGAACAGGGACAGCACTGGCCGTGGACTGAATGGGCGGTTGTTCCATGAGTGCGCTTGGGACTGACATGTTCATGGCCACGGCGGTACTCCCGAAACTTCACTGATTCCAAATAGTAAACAGCTACAACGTCGAAGAACAGAAAATCCTCTTGTAAGGGACCCACACTTTAAATGTCTGTGTTGCAAGCCTCTCTCCCTTCCCTCTGTGGAATCTAGCCCAGCAGGGCAGGATATCCAGCACCCAGGGTGGCTGATTATAAAGCTCCACACTACTCAATGGACATGAGCTGCTGTGTTGGTGTTGATCACAAAAAGTAGACCTCGCCTCAATTGTGCCCTGTGTCTGATGAGCCCTCCCATAGGACACACTGCCAGCAAGGGTCATTAGATCCTGAACCTATGCTCTCTTTAGCTGGCCACTGGATTTGCCAGCCCTGGGCCTCTCTGGAGGGAACCTGAAGTAGACCAGTGGGAGACACTGCCCGTGACTGGCCCTCAGCAACCTTCTTGGAGCTACAAGCACTCCAGAGTTTGTGGTTGCCTCTGCTGGGCCCAGGTGCTCATGGAAATACCAAGCCACCCTCCTAGGCTGGCTTTTACCTACTTTGAGCCTGGGGGAAGGTCCACAAAATGCCAAGGTTCCCTGAGCTCTGCCTCCTGCAGCCTCTGTCTGTTGGCTGCTTGTTAGGCTTGACCACTGAAAAAAGCCTCTGGTAGAGTCTAGAGCCTGCAGCAATTCAGGGACTAGGAAGGATGGTGGGTGTGGCTCTGCCCCTCACCCCCAGGTATCAGTCTGTTCAGACTTTTCTCACAGACAGCAGGATGGTGTGCCCCCAGGAGTCCAGTGGGGGTGGCCTCTGAGACCCAGAGATGTGGTCTGCCGGCAGTGAAGACAGTTTCTACTGAGTCTCCCGTGAGGCGGAAGCACCAGTCATAGACTTGGGAGCATGTGGGGGAAAGCTCCGGCCTCAACATCAGAAAACTGAGTCACTGATATCCCCCCTGCTTCCTGGCTGACTTCTCAGCACAGCCCAGTCCCTATAGAGTGGGGCAAGAAGGATTCTCAAGGGTGGAAAGTTGCTTTCCCAAGGCTGATGCTACACAGAGGGGACAGCTCTACCCAAGAAGGATGGCGACTGCAGTATTGGAGAATGACTCAGCAGAGGGGTTCTGGTGGCAGTCCCCTTCAGGTCACCAACTTCACACTCTCCTTACACAACTCTAGTCCTCCCTCTGCTGGAGCCCCAGGTAAATGTCTGTGAATGAGATTTTCTGTGCTGGCCCTTTAAGATGTAGCCTGTATCTCTGAGAGCTCCATCTCTTTCTCACAGACAGAAACTTTGGCTCTTTTCACCTCCAAATGCTGTGTGGGCACCTCTGCTAGGCTCTGGGGCTCTAGGCTGGGGTGCCAGGCCTGGCGCTGAGGATCCACACCTCTCAGGGTGACCCTCCCCACAGCGAGAGTCCCTGTGGACTCTCCAAAGCCACTTGCTTCTGGGAGCAGGGCAGCCCTTTCCACATCTCCACCCTTCCTGTCAGTCTCGGTGTGGTTTCTTCTGTGACCCAGGGTTATAGACTTCTCTTCATTTAGTCCAACGTTGGTTTTTCAAGATGATTGTTCTTAAATTGTAATTCAATTTGGTCCTGGGAGGTGGTAGTTAGAACATCCGCCTATTCCATCACCATCTTCTCATTTAAAATATTTTTATGTAATATTTTCAGAATTGAATTCTAAACCTTCCAGATAATAATTTATTAAAGTTGAGAATTTTAATTACTCAAAAAGAACCAGTAGATATGAATATATATGATGATTAGTATAAACATAAAATAATATCAATGAAGAGTTAAAATTTAAAGTTCTGATTAGGTGAGAACATGATTCAGGACTTAGATTGGAGCTCCTTAATGCATTCTGTGTAATATATTGTTCTGTATAGTGAACAAATGAGTGATGGCAACTGATAAGAACCCACAGTTTCAGTAGAGAAAGCAGCAAGATATGTATCAACAACCATCCCTTTAACTTGAAAAGGAACTGTGAGTCTAAATAAATCATACTATCCCCTAAACTTGGCCTATCACTTGGGGATTTTTACATGTAAATGATTTTTAAGCAACAGTGTATTTTAAGGGAGAAGTTTCTATATTCTAGAATTACACTATTGAAAAAAACTTTAACTCAAAACACTGGGGAATTTCAAATATTGTAGGTATAACCTAGCATATATCCTTCAATGACTTCTAAATGTTTAAAACAATGAAATCCTTCATTAAAACAAGAACTTACTTGGAATTTAATACATAGAGTAAGTGGAAAAGCGCAACCAGCATGACTGAGCTGGGGGTGGGGTCCCTGGAACCCTGCACACTTGGTCTCACTTCACCTTGTGCATCTTGCCCTCCTTGGCCAATTCTAAGTACCTTGAATATATAGGTTAGAAAATTCCATTCTATCTATGGAAGAAATCTCCATCGCTGCACTACAGGTCAGGAAGAAGCAAGCAGTCAGGCCTCTCTCCTCCACCTGCTGCCAGATGAGAACTAAAGGAAGGAGATCAAAGGTGGACTGACCTGGGTCACTTGAAAGATTAACTCTATGGATAATGATAATACTGATATCAAATATATACAATACAACACAACACCAGGGAATGACATATATTTTTTTTTAATAAATAAATTTTTATTTTAATGGGGTGACATCAATGAATGACATATATTTTTTTAAAAAACTTTCCACATACCTTAAAGGATTAAAGAATTTTCCTATTATTTTCATAGCATCATCATGTTAAGTATTCTATGTGTCGAGCATTATACAGGAGAATCTATTGTGATAGGCACTTGAGTTTTGCTCTCCTTGTATTTCCCCACTCTGCTTCAAGGATGGTAGACAGGTCTTTGTGTTCCCTTCCCTCAGGGAGGGTTTTGGTGCCAGATACCCTGAAGACAACTTTCCTTCCAAGGTTTCACTTTTAAGAGGGCATTGCATTGTACATGGAGGAGAAAGACAAGCGTAGGCCTTTAGCAGGTAAAAGAGGAGCAGAAGTGACAACAGCCAAGGGGACAAGGAGATTATCTAATACTTTGGAAAGGAACCAAAGGCTGTGAATTTTCCAAGAGATGCAAGCCTGTCCCTTTCTCCTCAGTGGCACCTCGGGGGGATGATTAAACCTGAGAAGCAAGCACCTGGGGTGCATCCAGAGAAGCTCGATCCCAACCCCAGCAAGATTCCTGTCCCCAAAGTGCTGCAAAGTATCCTGGTTACAAAGGACTCTGGTGATTTGGACAGCAGTCATAGTAGCTGATATGGACTGGGGAACAGAGAAGTCTTTCCTGAATGTTTTCTCTTCATAAGGACCTTTACATGGTCCTTCTGAGAGAGGGTGCAAAGTCAGGATGACAGGTTTAACTTCCCACCTCCCAGACAGGTGGGGCTTGAAGCAGCCTCAACTAGATTTAGAGAAAATAGTCTTATTGCACCCTCAAGTTTGAGAAAACTTTGTATCCCTTTGTACATAAAAAGGCTAAGTGATTTTAGAAAAAATATGATTTCATATGTGACACCAATCTGTCAGTCTGTATTATACTGCTGTCCTCTGACAGTTCCCTTTCCAGCTCTCACTATAAGGAAACCATACTTTGCTGGTACAATCTTGTAACTGCACAAACTGAATCACATTAGTCAAGGTTGCTTAATGATTAATATATAATTAAATTCTATTACTGGACAAAAAATGTAAGTAATGATTAAAAGTAGGTATTCATGAATGGGTAGAAAGTAAGAGAAAAAAGGTAAAGCAATTTTTAAAATGTGTTAGGGAGGCCAGATGCATTATAACATTAAATTTAATATGTCAAATTTCATATGGAACTTACACAAAAAAATTTAATTTATATATCATATTTTAGATAACTGTGATACAGTCAGGATTGTCAGAATTAGACATTTTAAAAAGATCTGCAGTAGCAAAGGAGGATGGAATGTAGAAGAGCATTCATATGACAAAGGACTCTTGTATATATGAACATTTTTTTTCTTAACTAATGGTAACCACACACAAAAAAGCCACTACAGAAACAGTTTAAAAAGGAAGAAACGGGGAAGAAGTATGGATAACTACCAAACAGAAATTGACAAACAAAAAAGGGAAGAACCAAATAAGACACAGAGCTACCAGAAAACAAAATATAAAATGGCTATAGGAAATCCTCAAGTATCAATAATTACCCTAAAATAAATGGACTGAGCTCACCAATAAAGAGGCACAGAGTCACAGATTAGATCAAAAAGCAAAACCCAACCATATGCTGCCTTCAAGTGACACATCTAAGCTGCAAGGACAAAAGTAGATTCAAAGTGAAAGGTTGGAAAATGATTCTCCAAGCAAATAATATCCCAAGAAAAGCAGGTGTAGCCATATTCATGTCTGACAATGCTGACTTCAAGACAATAAAAGTAACCAGAAACAAAGATGAACATTTCATAATGATAAACAGAACATTAGATCAAGAAGATACTTCTTAAGATATATGCACCAAACCAGGGAGCACCAAAATATATAAGACATCTACTAACTGATTAAAAATTGAAGCAGACAAACACACAATCATACTTGGAGATTTCAACACACCATTGATGGCTCTAGATCAATCATCCAAACAGAAAATCAATAAAGAAATATCAGCCTTAAATGACACTCTGGACCAAATGGGCCTAATAGACATTTATAGGACATTTCATCCCAAAACATCAGATTATACATTCTCCTCCAGGGTGCATGGAACATTCTCAAGGATAAACCATATGTTGGGCCACAAACCTAACATAAACAAATTCAAGAAGATTGAAATTATTCTAAGCATATTTTCTGATCATAAGCCTTTGAAATTAGAATTCAACTGTAAAAAGGAAGTAAAGAAATCCACAAAAATGTGGAAATTAAACAAAATTTAAAAAATTCTAAAGAATGACTGGGTCAAAGAAGAAATAAAAGAAGAGATGAAAAGATATATATAGACAAATGAAAATGACATATCAAAATTTCTGGGATGCAGCAAAAGTAGTAATAAGAAGGAAGTTTATATCATTACAGGTTTATATCAAGAAACGAGAGAGCCCAAGTAAACAACCTAACAGCACAACTTAAGGAACTAGATACAGAAGAACAAAGCAAACCAAAGCCAGCAGAAGAAAGGAAATAGTAAAAATTAGAGCAGAACTAAATGAAATAGAGAACATAAAAATTATAGAAAAAATTAATATAAAGAGCTGGTTCTTTGAAAAGATCAATAAAATCCACAAACTACTGGCTAGACTCACTAAGGAAAAAAGAGGAAGGACTCATATAAACAAAATTCAAAATGAAAGAGGAGAAATTACTATAGATATCATAGATTATGCAAAGGATCATAGTAGAATATTATGAAAGATTACATGCCACTAAATTCAACAACCTAGAGGAAATAGATAAATTCCTAGAACTATACAATCTTCCTAGACTGAGCCACGAAGAAGTGAAAACCCTAAGTAGAACTATAAGCATGGAGGAAATAGAAACAGCTATTAAAAACCTCCCCAACATGGGTGGAAGATGGCAGCGGCATAGGCGGATGCACAGACACCCAGCTCTCAACACCAAACTGGAATACAAATCAATTTAGAAAAAATCAGCATGAAAAACCAACACTGAACTGCAAGAACAGCTCTCAAAAACCAAGGAGCAAAGAGGAAGCCACAATAATCCTGGTAAGGAGTGCCTGAATCTCCTCTGCTTACAGGAAGGGAAGGAGGGGGGTGAGGCTGAGAGCCCAGAGAGGATTTCACAGAGGAAAAAGAGCAGAAACTACTGCTCACAGCCACTTACCTGGCGGCCAGGGAGCAAGGTGGGTTGAAAAGACCAGCTTATCTCCCAAGTGGAAAAGACAGGGAGAGGGACAGACTGTGAGGGGCTAAGGTATGCAAGAAACAAAATAAAAAAGCTGACTCATTTGTGCTGGAGGCGGCCATAGCTGGGGGAGGGACTGAACCTTTCACAAAACAGAGTTGAAGTGCTTCCAGATCAGAGATCTCCGGACATCTATCCAGCTCCAATCAGCACAACAAGACACAGCTGAAAACAAGAAGTGGGGAGGAGGGGCAGTAACTCAGGTCTCCATGGAGATCTGAGATACACCCCTCCCCCTACTGAAGCTGAGAGAAAAAACCCTGCCCCCAGTGAGATTAGTTGGAGGAAGAGACCTTCAGCGTCTCAGGTTACACCCACAGCATTCCTGGATACAGTTTCAAGGAAGCCCCCTGCTGAGATCAGTTAACAAGACTATCACCTGTTAAGAAAACAAACAAATCAAGACTTCAAAGCTGCCCAAATCCGAAAGTGGATTACAAATAATAGCTGATACCAACCCACAAAGACCTAAAAATAACACAACTGAAAACTGGAGGCAGACAACACCAAGCCTAGACTCAATCAACTCTACAAATAAAAAAAAAAAGAAGAAGAAGATGAGAAAACAAAGGAGTGCAATCCAAATGAAACCACAAGAGACACTTTCGAGAGATGAACTGAGTGATATGGAAATAATCAAACTTCCAGATGCGGAGTTCAAAATAATGATTGTAAGGATGTTTAGGGATCTTAGAACAACAATGGAGGGGGAGTTTGAAAACCTAAATAAAGAAATAGCAAGTATAAAAAAGAATCAGTTGGAGACGACAAATACAATATCAGAAATAAAGACCACAATGGAAGGAATTAAAAACAGGATAGATAGAGCAGAGGATCGAATCAGCGAGTTAGAAGACAACTGGAATGAAGGCATGAAAGCAGAGAAGAAAAGAGAAAAAAGACTCAAAAAGTCAGAGGAAACTCTTAGAGAGCTCTGTGACAACATGAAGAGAAATAACATCCGCATCATAGGGGTTCCTGAAGAAGAAGAAAAAGAACAAGGGATAGAGACTTTGTTCAATCATATCATAGCTGAAAACTTCCCTAAATTAATGCAAGAGAAACTCTCACAAATCCAAGAAGCACAGAGGACTCCATTAAAGAGAAACCCAAAGAAACCTACACCAAGACACATCATAATTAAAATACCAAAGCTAAGCGATAAAGAGAAAATATTAAAAGCTGCAAGAGAAAAAAAAGTTATCACCTACAAAGGAGCCCCCATAAGGATGACATCTGACTTCTCAACAGAAACACTTGAGGCCAGAAGGGAATGGCAAGAAATATTCAAAGTAATGCAGAACAAGAACCTACAACCAAGACTACTTTATCCAGCAAGGCTATCGTTTAAAATTGAAGGAGAAATAAAAAGCTTCCCAGACAAAAAACAACTCAAGGAATTCATTACAACCAAACCAATGCTGCAGGAAATATTAAGGGGCCTGGTGTAAACAGATAAAGTGGGAAAAGAATACAGAAAAAAAAAAAAGAAAAAGGAATACACCTTTAAAGAAGAAAATGGCAATAAACAACTACATATCAATAATAACCTTAAATGTAAATGGATTAAATGATCCAATCAAAAGACATAGGGTAGCTGCGTGGATAAGAAAACAGGACCCATACATATGTTGTCTACAAGAGACACACCTTAGAACAAAAGACACACACAGATTGAAGGTAAAAGGATGGAAAAAAATGTTTCATGCAAATGGAAATGAAAAAAAAGCTGGGGTAGCAATACTTATATCAGACAAATTGGACTTTAAAACAAAGGATATAGTAAGAGATAAAGAAGGCCACTACATAATGATAAAGGGAGTAATCCAACAGGAAGATATAACTATTATAAATATCTATGCACCTAATATAGGAGCACCCAAATATATAAAACAGATTTTGATGGATTTAAAGGGCGAGATCAACAGCAATACTATAATAGTAGGGGATTTCAATACCCCACTAACATCACTAGATAGATCCTCAAGAAAGAAAATTAACAAAGAAACAGCAGACTTATTGGAAACACTAGATCAACTCGATTTAATAGATATCTTCAGAACCTTTCACCCTAAAGCAGCAGAATATACATTCTTTTCAAGTGCTCATGGTACATTCTCTAGGATAGACCACATGTTAGGGCACAAAAGTGCTCTCAACAAATTTAAGAAGACTGAAATCATATCAAGCACTTTCTCCGATCACAACAGCATGAAACTAGAAATGAATCACAGCAGAAAAGCTCAAAAATTCTCAAACACATGGAAACTAAATAGCAGGGTGTTAAATAATGAATGGATTAAGAATGAGATCAAAGAAGAAATAAAGAAATTCCTAGAAACGAATGACAATGAGCATACAACAACTCAAAATTTATGGGACACAGCGAAAGCAGTGCTGAGAGGGAAGTTCATAGCACTACAGGCACACTTTCAGAAGCTAGAAAAAGCTCAAATAAACAACTTAACCCTGCATCTAAAAGAATTAGAAAAAGAACAGCAAGTAAAGCCCAAATGTAGTAGAAGGAAGGAAATAATAAAGATCAGAGCAGAAATAAATGACATAGAGGCTAAAGAAACAATACAGAGGATCAATGAAACTAGGAGCTGGTTCTTTGAAAAGGTAAACAAGATTGATGAACCTTTAAGTAGACTCACCAAGAAAAAGAGAGAGAGGACTCAAATAAATAAAATTAGAAATGAGAGAGGAGAAATAACAACTGACACAACAGAAATACAAAATATTGTAAGAAAATACTATGAAGAACTGTATGCCAAAAAACTAGACAACCTAGATGAAATGGACAAATTCCTTGAAACGTACAATCTTCCAAAAATCAATCTGGAAGAATCAGAAAACTTAAACAGACCAATTACACCAAAGGAGATCGAAACAGTTATCAAAAAACTCCCAACAAAGAAAAGTCCGGGGCTCAATGGCTTCACAACGGAATTCTACCAAATATTCAAAGAAGAACTAACTCCTATCCTTCTCAAACTATTTCAAAAAATTCAAGAGGAAGGAAGACTTCCAAACTCCTTTTATGAGGCGAGCATAATTCTGATTCCAAAACCAGGCAAAGACCACACAAAGAAAGAAAATTATAGGCCAATATCTCTGATGAATATAGATGCTAAAATCCTCAACAAAATATTAGCAAACCGGATCCAACAATATATGGAAAAAATCATACACCATGATCAAGTGGGATTTATTCTGGGGAGGCAAGGCTGGTACAATATTCGTAAATCAATCAATGTGATTCATCACATAAACAAAAAGAAGGAGAAAAACCATATGATAATTTTAATAGATGCAGAAAAAGCATTTGATAAAATCCAGCACCCTTTCATGATCAAAACTCTCAGCAAAGTGGGAATACAGGGAACATACCTCAACATGATAAAAGCCATCTATGAGAAACCCACAGCCAACATCATACTCAATGGGCAAAAATTAAAAGCAATACACTTAAGATCAGGAACAAGGCAGGGGTGCCCCCTTTCACCACTCTTATTTAACATAGTCCTGGAAGTCCTAGCCACAGCAATCAGACAAGAAGAAGAAATAAAAGGCATTCAAGTTGGAAAAGAAGAAGTAAAACTATCATTATTTGCAGATGATATGATATTGTATATAGAAAACCCTAAAGTCTCAGTCAAAAAACTACTGGACCTGATAAATAAATTCAGCAAAGTGGCAGGATATAAAATCAATACTCAGAAATCAGAAGCATTTTTATACACCAACAATGAACAGTCAGAAAGAGAAATTAAGGAAACAATCCCCTTCACAATTACAACTAAAAAAATAAAGTACCTAGGAGTAAACTTAACCAAGGAGACTAAAGACTTGTACTCGGAAAATTACAAAACATTGATAAAAGAAATCAAGGAAGATACTAACAAGTGGAAGCATATACCGTGCTCATGGTTAGGAAGAATAAACATCATTAAAATGTCTATATTACCCAAAGCAATTTATAAATTCAATGCAATACCAATTAAAATACCAATGACATACTTCAAAGATATAGAACACATATTCCAAAAATGTATATGGAACCAAAAAAGGACACGAATAGCCTCAGCAATCTTAAAAAAGAAGAATAAAGTGGGAGGTATCACACTTCCTGATATCAAGTTATACTACAAGGCCATTGTACTCAAAACAGCCTGGTACTGGCATAAGAACAGGCATATAGATCAATGGAATAGAACAGAGAACCCAGAAATAAACCCACAGTTCTATGGACAACTGATATTTGACAAAGGAGGTAAGGAAATACAATGGAGTAAAGACAGCCTCTTTAACAAATGGTGTTGGGAAAATTGGACAGCTACCTGCAAAAAAATGAAACTAGATCACCAGCTTACACCACTCACAAAAATAAACTCAAAATGGATAAAAGACTTGAATGTAGGCCGTGAAACCATAAGCATCTTAGAAGAAAACATAGGCAGTAAGCTCTCCGACATCTCTCGGAGCAATATATTTGCTGATTTATCTCCACGGGGAAGTGAAATAAAAGACAGGATAAACAAATGGGACTATATCAAACTAAAAAGCTTTTGCACAGCTAAAGACAACAAGAACAGAATAAAAAGACAAACTACACAATGGGAGAACATATTTGACAATACGTCTGATAAGGGGTTAATAACCAAAATTTATAAAGAACTTGCAAAACTCAACACCAGTAAGACAACCCAATCCAAAAATGGACAAAAGAGATGAATAGACACTTCTCCAAAGAGGACATACAGATGGCCAATAGGCATATGAAAAAATGCTCAACATCACTAATCATTAGAGAAATGCAAATTAAAACCACAATGAGATATCACCTTACACCAGTCAGAATGGCGCTTATCAACAAAACAACACAGAATAAGTGCTGGCGAGGATGTGGAGAAAAGCGAACCCTCCTGCACTGCTGGTGGGAATGCAGACTGGTGCAGCCACTGTGGAAAACAGTATGGAGATTCCTCAAAAAACTGAAAATCGAACCGCCTTTTGACCCAGCTATCCCACTTTTAGGAATATACCCCAAGGACACCATAGAACGGCTCGAAAAGGAGAAATGCACCCGCATGTTTGTGGCAGCATTGTTCACAATAGCGAAGATCTGGAAACAGCCCAAGTGTCCGTCAGAGGACGAGTGGATTAAAAAACTTTGGTACATATATACTATGGAATACTACTCAGCCATAAGAAATGATGACATCGGATCATTTACAATAACATGGATGGACCTTGATAACATTATACGGAGTAAAATAAGTAAATCAGAAAAAAAACTGAGATGAATCCATACATAGAAGGGACATAAAAATGAGACTCAGAGACATGAACAAGAATGTGATGGCAACAGGGGCGGGGGGGTTGGGGGAGGGGGGAGGGGGTGAAGAAGGAGAGAGGGGTTAGGGGAGGGGAGGGGCACAAAGAAAACCAGATAGAAGGTGACAGAAGACAATTTAACTTTGCGGGAGGGGTATACAGCACAATCAAATGTCAAAATAATCTAGAGATATTTTCTCTCAACATATGTACCCTGATTTATCAATGTCACTGCATTAAATTTAATAAAAAAATATTAATATTAAAAAAAAAAAAAAACACCTCCCCAACAACAAAAGTCCAGGACCACATAGTTACTCTAGTGAATTCTACCAAACATTCAAAGATTTGATATCTATCCTTCTCAAAGTCTTTCAAAAAATAGAAGCAATACTTCCCAACACATTTTATGAGGCCAACATGACCCTCATACCAAAACCTGGAAAAACAACACAAAAAAAGAAAACTACAGACCAGTACCTCTAAGGAATACAGATGCAAAAATCCTAAACAAAATACTAGCAAATCAAATACAACAACACATTAAAAAAATATTACATTACAATCAAGTGGGATTCATTCCAGGAGCACATGGTTCAACATATGGAAATCAATCAACATAATACACCTCATCAACAAAACAAAGAACAAAAATCATATGATCCTATCAATAGATGCAGAAAAAGGCATTTGATAAGATACAACATCCCTTTATGTTTAAAACACTCAATAAAATCAGAATAGAAGGAAAGTACCTCAATAACATAAAGGTCATATATGGCAAACCATCAGCTAATATCATATACTAAATGGTGAAAAAATAAAGGCTCTTCTAAAATCAGAAATGAGACAAGGCTGCCTATTCTCTCCACACTTATTCAACATAGTTCTGGAAGTTTTAGCCAGAGTGATCGGTAAGAGGAAGAAAGAAAAGACATTTATATCAGGAAATAAGAAGTAAAAGTATCACTTTTTGCAGATGGCATGATCCTGTATACACAACAGAAAACCCCAAAGACTCCACCAAAAAACTATTAGAAACAATAAACCAATGCAGTAAAGTCACAGGATACAAAATCAATATACAAAAGTCCACTGCTTTCCTATATGCCAATAGTGTAACTTTGGAAATGAACCCAAAAAAACAATTCCTTTTACAGTTGCAACTAAAATGATAAAGTGCCTAGGAATAAACTTAACAAAGGATATGAAGGACCTATATACTGAAAAATACAAAACATTACTGAAAGAAATTTAAAAAGACACAATGAAATGAAAAAATATTTTATGTTCATGGATTGGAAGAATCAACATAGTTAAAATGATCATTTTACCCAAAGTAATATACAAATTTAATGCAATCCCTATCGAAATCCCAATGTCATTTTTTTAAAGAAATGGAACAAAAAATTATCAGGTTTGTATGAAACTATAAAAAACCCTGAATGGCCAAAGGAATCCTGAGGAAAAAGAATGAAGCCAGACTATCTAACTTCAAATTATATTATACAGCCAATATAAACAAAAGAGCACGGTATTGACAAGATAACAGACACACAGACCAATGGAACAGAATTGAGAGCCCAGAAATAAAACCACATGTATATGGACAGATCATCTTTGACAAAGGAGCCAAAAACACACAATGAAGAAAAGAGAGCCTCTTCAATAAATTGTGCTGGGAAAATTGGAAAGCCACATGCAAAAGAATAAAACTTGATTACAGTTTGTCCCCCAGCACAAAAATTAATTCAAAACGAATCAAGGACCTAAATATAAGACCTGAAAGTATAAATTACATAGAAGAAAACATAGGTACTAAACTCATGGGCCTTGCCCATAAAGAACAATTTATGAGTTTGTCCCCAAAAGCAAGGGAAATAAAGGCAAAAATAAATGAATGGGACTATACCAAACTAAAAGGCTTCTGCACAGCAAAATAAACTGGCAACAAAACAAATAGGCAGCCAACCAAATGGGAGATATTTGCTAACAACAGCTCCGATAAGAGGTTAATGTCCAAAATTATAAAGAACTCACAAAGCTCAGCAACAAACAAGCAAACAATCCAATTAAAAGTGGGAAGAGGACCTGAACAGACACTTCTCCTAAGAGGACATACAAATGGCCAACAGATATATGAAAAGATGCTCATCTTCACTAGCTATTCGAGAAATGCAAATCAAAACTACACCTGTTAGATTGGCTATTATCAATAAGACACATAATAACAAGTGTTGTAGAGGCTGTAGAGAAAAAGGAACCCTCATCCACTGCTGTTGGGAATGCACCTTAGTACAACCATTATGGAAGAAAATATGGTGGTTCCACAAAAAATTAAGAATAGAATTACCATATGACCCAGCATTCCTTCTACTAGTATCTACCCCCAAAATTCGAAAATATGGGTACGTAAGGACACATGCACCCTTATGTTCATCACAGCATTATTCATAGTGGCCAAGATATGGAAACAACAAAAGTGTCCTTCAATAGAGGACTGGATAAAGATAATGTGGTACATATATATAAGAGAATACTACTCAGCCATAAAAAATGATGACATTTATGACAACATGGATGGATCTTGAGAACATTATACTGAGTGTAATAAGTAAATCAGAAAAAGCTAAGAACTGTGCAGAGCAGTGGTAGTCAACCTGGTCCCTACAGCCCACTAGTGGGCATTCCAGCTTTCATGATGGGAGGTAGCAGAGCAACCAAAGTATAAATAAAAAGATAGATTTAACTATAGTAAGTTGTTTTTATAAAGATTTATTCTGCCAAACAGCGAAAATCCGACATAAAGTACTTGGTAAGTAATTTTTTTTTTAATTTTTAATTTTACTTTATTTATTCATTTTAGAGAGGAGAGAAAAAAGGAAGAGAGAGAGACAGAGAGGGAGAGAGAGAGGAAAGAGAGACAGAGAGAGAAGGTGGGGAGGAGCTGGAAGCATCAACTCCCATATGTGCCTTGACCAGGCAAGCCCAGGGTTTCGAACAGGCGACCTCAGCATTTCCAGGTCGACGCTTTATCCACTGCGCCACCACAGGTCAGGCTTTTTTTTTTATTTCTTCATTTTAGAGAGGAGAGAGAGAAGGAGAGAGAGAAAGAGAGAGGAGAGAGAGACAGGGGGGAGGAGCTGGAAGTATCAACTCCCATATGTGCCTTGACCAGGCAAGCCCAGGGTTTCGAACAGGCAACCTCAGCATTTCCAGGTCGATGCTTTATCCAAGTAATTATTATTATATGCTTTAACTTGCTGTAACTCTGCTTTATAAATTTTATAAAGTAAAGTTACTTCCCTACTTTATAAATCATCATTACTGTGGAACCGGTGGGCGGTTAGAAAATTTTACTACTAACAGAGATACAAAAGTGGGTGGTAGGTATAAAATGATTGACTACCCCTGGTGTAGAGCTTTCTCAAAAACTTAAAAATAGAACTATTAGGACCCAGTGATTCCACTTTTGGGTATTTATTTTTAAAGGGCCTAAACATGAATTCAAAAGATATATCTATATACCCCTAAGTTCACTGCAGCATTATTTACAATAGCCAAGATATGGAAGTCACCTGCGTGCCCACTGACAGACAATTGGATAAAGAAGCTGTGGTACATTTACATAGTGGAATACTACTCCACCAGAAGAAAGAATGAAATCTTGCCATTGTAACAGCACGGCTGTACCTAGACTAGAGGGTATTATGCTAAATGAAATGTCAGAGAAAGCCAAATACCATAAGGTTTCATTTACAGATGGAACCTCAAAAACAAAATAAATGAACAGACAAAACAAACAGACTCATAGACACAGAGAATAAATAGATGGTAGGAGATTAGAGGATGGGGGGAAAGGTGAAGGGATGAAGAAATGTAAATTGCCGTTATAAAAACAGTCATGAGATGTAAAGTCCAGCATAGGGAATATAGGCAATAGTGTTGTAATAACTATGAATGGTGCCAGGTGGGTATTAGATTTACCAGGGCGATCACTTAATAGTTATATAGATGTCTAATTAGTATGTTGTATACCTGACACCAACATGATATTGTATATCAACTGTATTGAAAGATCTTTTTAATTAAAATCTTTTTTTCAATGAAATGAAAAATAAAAAAGCCTGTCTCTTTAAAAAGCTAATTGAAGAAGTAAAGCTCAGGAGAATTTTCTTGGCTGCAGGGAATATACAAATGACAGACTGTTTACAAGGTGGGGTACATAGAAGCAACAGGGGTGTGGGAGAAACATAAGGTTTTTCTATTAGGATGGGTAGGGGCTTCAGAGCTCTACAGACATAGTCCAAATTTCATCTGAGACTGGGAATTTCCAGGAATACCCTGCAGCCCGAAAAATGCTTGTGCTTCCAAGGTAGCTGCTGTGTTAACTAAAAGCAGGAAAGCTCTGAAGGAGAAATCTGACAGGTGAGGGTGGGTGAGGAACCATGAATGTGACTGCTCGAAACTGATCACCATTTTTACAATTAAATATTTTGAACTTTGTCTGCCAAAGGCTTTTTGCAGAAGCGTGTATCTCTATATTCACAATTAGAGATGAAAGAAAAACAGAATCCACTTCCAAAAATGAGTTCATATTTGAAAATATATAGTCCGCAAATATATTTCAAACAGTAGCTCTCCCTGACTTCCATTAATAGAGAATGTACACTAATTGGTTAAAAGGGAAAGATTTTCATGTCTGGAACTAATTTCGGGAACTGAAAATAGGCTGCACAGTATGGTAGAAAATATTCTGGTCTAGGAATATTTTCTGCATTCTGGGCCCAGCCCATCCATTAATTTGCGGTATGCTTAGGTGCCCTGAATTGCAAAGTCAAGAATTTGGATTAAATTGGGACTTTTGCAGGATTCCAGTAAGCCAGAGGCCTCCCAGGAAGTGGCACCAGGACAGCTGCAGAAAGGCCATGAGTAAGATGCACAATCGAGGGCCCTAACACCTGCTCCAATCAGAACAGTCCTCCTCTCATCTCTTTCATATATTAGGACACTTTGTAAGACATCTTTTAAGATGAACTCTGCCTCAAAGAAAAACAAAAGACACTGAATTAGTATCTGGAGACCTCTAAATTTCTATATATGTGAAACTCAAATGTATTTCCTGTTCTCTTAATTACTTCTGTCAAGCCAGTGTAGTATGTCTACTTTACCTCTAGCCATTTGCATTGAAACATGCATTCTTTGTGAAAAGTACTATTGGAAATAGATTCTTATTTTTCATAGTGGTCTCTATAAGAGTCCATGGTAACTAAAATTTTCTGAAATTGATTTTCTGTTTTCTTTTGTTTCTATTTTTATGTTATCAAAATGAAAAATATGCAAAACAAAATATAAATATATAATCAGTGACAAAAAATTTTATAAGTATATCTTGCAGATTTGAACCTAACATTTGGTATTATGTGTTAGAGTCCATTTTCCTTCTTTAAAAACCTGGTTCAAATGATTTTATTTTTTTATTTTTTTTATTTTTTAACAGAGAGAGGGATAGGCAGGGACAGACAGACAGGAAGGGGGAGAGATGAGAAGCATCAATTCTTTGTTGCGGCACTTTAGTTCATTGATTGCTTTCTCATATGTGCCTTGACCATGGGGCTACAGCAGACTGAATAACCTCTTGCTCAACCCAGTGACCTTGGGCTCAAGCTGGTGAGCTTTGCTCAAACCAGATGAACCCGCGCTCAAGCTGGCGAGCTCAGGGTCTCGAACCTGGGTCCTCCACATCCCAGTCCAATGCTCTGTCCACTGCACCACCACCAGGTCAGGTTCAAATGATTTTATTTTATTTTTTTATTTTTTTGTTTTTTTGGTATTTTTCTGAAGCTGGAAACGGGGAGAGACAGTCAGACAGACTCCTGCATGCGCCCTACCGGGATCCACCCGGCACGCCCACCAGGGGCTACGCTCTGCCCACCAGGGGGCGATGCTCTGCCCCTCCGGGGCGTCACTCTGTCGTGACCAGAGCCACTCTAGCGCCTGGGGCAGAGGCCAAGGAGCCATCCCCAGCGCCCGGGCCATCTTTTCTCCAATGGAGCCTTGGCTGCGGGAGGAGAAGAGAGAGACAGAGAGGAAGGAGAGGGGGAGGGGTGGAGAAGCAGATGGGCGCTTCTCCTGTGTGCCCTGGCCGGGAATCGAAACTGGGACTTCTGCACGCCAGGCCGACGCTCTACCACTGAGCCAACCAGCCAGGGCCTCAAATGATTTTAAATAAAACTGAAGTCTGACAAGAATTTTGAAATTTAGAATTAAAAAGTCTAATTACTGCTTATTCTCATTTGCAAGCTTTTCTATAGAAAGTGAGTTTTTCTTCTAAAGAGCATGCTTTGTGCTTTCTCCTCTGCTTGAAGGTCAGTATGCACTCTTGGTTGGATGTCCAAGATACCTCTTTCATCCTCAAACTACAGTTTTCTTGTATTAATTTTATTTATTTATCTATGTTGACACTACAAGCAAAAAAATATATTAAAAGGCACTACAGCTAATATAATAAAACACTGTCCTTGATTTAGAATCTGGGGAAGCACATATCTCTAAAAGTTGCAAGAAAAAATTAAATTTCAGAAAACATGCTATGTCCTCAACAACATGCAATAAAAGTTGATCTTTGAGGCCCTGGCCGGTTGGCTCAGCGGTAGAGCGTCGGCCTAGCGTGCGGAGGACCCGGGTTCGATTCCCGGCCAGGGCACACAGTAGAAGCGCCCATTTGCTTCTCCACCCCTCCGCCGCGCTTTCCTCTCTGTCTCTCTCTTCCCCTCCCGCAGCCAAGGCTCCACTGGAGCAAAGATGGCCCGGGCGCTGGGGATGGCTCTGTGGCCTCTGCCTCAGGCGCTAGAGTGGCTCTGGTCGCAACATGGCGACGCCCAGGATGGGCAGAGCGTCGCCCCTGGTGGGCGTGCCGGGTGGATCCCGGTTGGGCGCATGCGGGAGTCTGTCTGACTGTCTCTCCCTGTTTCCAGCTTCAGAAAAATGAAAAAAAAAAAAAAAAAGTTGATCTTTGAAAGAAGAGCAGGGAGCCACAGGGGAGAATATGAGCAGATTAAAATAAAATATATGGATTGAGGGAAATGATTTGAGATACGGAATAATCACATTCTGAGGAGCAAACATACACACACCATCACACACTTAGCTATGGACAGGTTATAGGAAACTCAAAAGGCAATAGGAAAGTTGTAACCCATTTCGCAGTTGGTAACTGGGATGCAGAGCTGTGGCTGACAAATCCAGGTGATCATGAGAATCACCCACAGAGCATTTTCAATATACTTATGAGGAGGCCCCACCCCAGACCTAAGATATAAGATATTCCATGGTTTCTGTCCCTGAATCTGCATGTTTAAAAATATCCCCGGTGATTCTGACATCTGCAAAGCTCAGGAAACTCTAGGGTAAAGAATAAATTAAAAAGTTTATCAAGAAAGTAGAACAACAAGGAAATGAAAATGTGAGTGAGAAAATGATTAATTTAGGGGATTGAGGACACATATCTAAACCATCAATAAATTAATAATAGGCCTGACCTGTGGTGGCGCAGTGGATAAAGCGTCGACCTGGAACTCTGAAGTCGCCAGTTCAAAACCCTGGGCTTGCATGGTCAAGGCACACATGGGAGTTGAAGCTTCCTGCTCCTCCCTTCTCTCTCTCTCTCTGTCTCTCTCTCTCTCTCTTTATCTCTCTCTCTCTCTCTCTCTCTCCTCTAAAATGAATAAATAAAAATAATTTTAAAAAATCAATAATAGAAGTTCATTGGGGGGGGGGGGGACCCATAATAGAAACAGAAGGAAAAATCAGTTATGATAGAAGAAAACTTTCTTGAGTTAAAACAATATATAGCTATAAATATGTAGTATAAAGTTACACAGCTAAGAAGGACTTAAGTTTTAAACAAAAATTACTGAAAAGAGGCTCTTATATAAAGCTTGGCTAAAAAATAAGTTATCAAGAAAAGAAACCCTCTAGCGTTCACCTAGAAGAACCTAATGGCTGGCCAGCAACTCTAGTTTCACTAATCCATTCACTCCCCCACCCTCCTAGATAACCATTTCATACTAATTCCTCTTCACTCAGCCCGGATTTTGGCTCCTATTTCTAGCAGAAGAGAACTTCCACAAGCTTCCAACACTGCATCTACCTACCTGCCTACATTTGTGCCCAAGAATTTCCTCTACCTTCCTGCCTATTACCATAGATGAGCCATCTATGATTCCAATTAAGGCTGTGCCTGGATCCCATATCCTCAATTCTCATTCTTACATCATCAATTTCTGTTTCCTATTGAATTTATCTTTTCCATCAGTCTACAAATATGCTATTAATTTCTCCCTCTCTTGATTCCTCCAGCTACCACCACAAATCTCTTCCTTTGATGAATAAACTTCTCCAAAAAAGTTGTCTATGTGTGCTGTAATCCAATTGCTCCATTCTTCTTGAATCTATTTCATTGTTTTTGCTCTCTGACCTGTCTCTCTTACTATTCCTAACGATTTCATTTTATTGCTGTTAACTACACCAGCCAATTCTCTGTCTTCCTCTTACTTTAACGGATTAACACGTTTTTCACTTCGCTTCCCGGACATCACACTCTTGATTTTCCTCCTACCTCATTATTCATACCTTCTCAGTCTTGGTTGATGATTCATCTCTTACCCTCCTAACATTAAAAGGTCCCAGAGCACAGGCTGCAGACATCTTCTTTTCTTAAGCTATACTCATCCCTTTGACAATATTATCCAGTCTCATAACTTTAAATATTATATACATGTTGACAACTCCAAATTTTATATCTCCCACCAAGGCTTATTCCCTCAACTCCAGGTTCATATAACCAACAGCCTTCTCGATGTTTTCAATTAGACTTCTATTAGGCCTCTCAAATTTTAATGTCTCAAACTGAGTTCATCTGCTGCTTGGGTCCAAACTTGGTCCTCCCACAGATTTCCCCTACTTCAGCTGATGGCTTCTCCTACAGACTTCTGCACCTACACTGAGAGCAGCACATTTTGAGATGCTCAGGGGAAAAAAAAGTTCATCTTTGACTTTTCTCTGGTGTTCACGCCCTGTTACCTTCAAATATCCAGAATTTGCTTAAAAATAATCCAGTGGGAGGAAGGGAATGGCAGAAAGTGGATGGATGTATAAATAAATGAAGATTAAAACACACTTTGACAACTCCTAAAGTGGGTACATATGAGCTCATTAGACCACTTCCTACTCTTGTTTATATTTTCCATAATAAAATGTTTAAAATGTATGCTCTAATCCAGTGGTCCCCAACCTGTTTTGGGCCACGGACCAGTTTAATGTCAGAAAATATTTTCACAGACCGGCCTTTAGGATGGGACAGATAAATGTATCATGTGACTGAGACAAGCGTCAAGAGTGAGTCTTAGATGGATGTAACAGAGGGAATCTGGTCATTTTTTAAAAATAAAACATCGTTCAGACTTAAATATAAATAAAACGGAAATAATGTAAGTTATTTATTCTTTCTCTGCGGACCGGTACCAAATGACCCACAGACCGGTATCGGTCCATGGCCCAGGGGTTGGGGACCACTGGTTTAAACAGAAACTGATTTGTCACAGTTCTGAAGGTGGGAACTCCAAGGTCAAGGTGCTGGCACCTTCAGTTCCTGGCAAGGCCTCTCCAAGGACACCCACCATTTCGCTGTGTCCTCACGGGGCAGGAGGGAGTGAGCTCTGGTCTCTGCTCCTTTTCTTATAAAGACAACAATCCCACCATGGTGGCCCCACCCTCATGACCTCATTTAAACCTAAGTACCTCCCAAAGTCCCTGTCGCCAAATATTGTCACACAGAGGGTTAGGGCTTCTACATAGGACATTTTGGTGGGAGTGAACATTCAGTCCATAAATAGCAGTCTCCAATTTCCTTATTGCTGTTGTCATAAGAAGAACAAGGTTGAAATGAAGACTTTCAGAGGATCAATGACTTCCTGTATGTGCTCTTGCTAAGGCTCCATGTCATCTGTCACAACAAAGTCAAATCTGATCTGTCTCTCTCTGCACTGAGCAGCGGGGTTTTTTTTTTTCTTTTTTGTATTTCTCTGTAGTTGGAAACGGGGAGGCAGACTCCCGCATGCGCCCGACCAGGATCCACCCCGCACGCCCACCAGGGGGCGATGCGTTGCCGCAATCAGAGCCATTCTAGCGCCTGAGGCAGAGGCCACAGAGCCATCCTCAGCGCCTGGGCAAACGCTGCTCCAATGGAGCCTTGGCTGCGGGAGGGGAAGAGAGAGACAGAGAGGAAAGAGAGGGGAAGGGGTGGAGAAGCAGATGGGCGCCTCTCCTGTGTGCCCTGGCCGGGAATCAAACCTGGGACTCCCGCACGCCAGGCTGACACTCTACCACTGAGCCAACCAGCCAGGGCCAGCAGCAGGTTTTAAAGACAGGGAGAGGGGTTGGGAAGGAGATGGTGCGGAAGCATGGAGACAACCTCAACTGATGGATAGCGGGTCAGTCGGCGCTTGTGCAGAATTCTGCATCATTTTTTTTTTAAGTTATAATTGATTTTAGACTGAGGAAGGGGGAGAAAGAGACTGTTTCTGCATGTGCCCCGACCAGAGATTGAACTGGCAACCTCTGTACATCGGGACAATGCTCTAACCAACTGAGCTATCTGGCCAGGGTAGAATTCTGCATCTTATGACTTGCCATGTATTCCTCCTACCCAACCAGCCCAAACACAGTGCTGTATAATGATAATGACTTTTGGCAGTTATGTAGTGTGCTGGTGTGTTTGTGTGTGTGTGTGTGTGTGTGTGTGTGTGAGAGAGAGAGAGAGAGAGAGAGAGAGAGAGAGAGAATTGCTGTATTATTTGTTATTCATAGTCGTCCTGTCAAGTCACCTGACCAGTGTTGGCCTGGTGTGACCCCACCCCCCCACAGAGATCAAGACCAGAAGTGTGGGGCGTTGGGCAGGTGTGCCCTAGATCAGTGGTCCCCAACCTTTTTTAGGCCACAGACCGGTTTAATGTCAGAAAATATTTTCATGGACTGGCTTTTAGGGTGGGACGGATAAATGCACAAAATAAAATTATGCAACTGGTGTAAAAACTGTGGTATTTTAAAATTTTTATTTATTTATTTATTTATTTATTTACAGAGACAGAGAGTGAGTTAGAGAGAGGGATAGACAGGGACAGACAGACAGGAATGGAGAGAGATGAGAAGCATCAATCATTAGTTTTTCTCTCTTTCTTTTTTTTTTTTTGTATTTTTCTGAAGCTGGAAATGGGGAGAGACAGTCACACAGACTCCCGCATGTGCCCGACTGGGATCCACCCGGCACGCCCACCAGGGGCCACGCTCTGCCCACCAGGGGGCGATGCTCTGCCCCTCTGGGGCGTCGCTCTGCCACAACCAGAGCCACTCTAGCGCCTGGGGCAGAGGCCAAGGAGCCATCCCCAGCACCCGGGCCATCTTTGCTCCAATGGAGCCTTGGCTGCGGGAGGGGAAGAGAGAGACAGAGAGGAAGGGGGGAGGAAGCAAATGGGCACTTCTATGTGCCCTGCCCGGGAATCAAACCCGGGTCCCCCGCACGCCAGGCGACACTCTACCGCTGAGCCAACCGGCCAGGGCATCAATCATTAGTTTTTCGGTGCGTTGCGACACCTTAGTTATTCATTGATTGCTTTCTCATATGTGCCTTGACTGCGGGCCTTCAGCCAACCGAGTAACCCCTTGCTGGAGCCAGTGACCTTGGGTTCAAGCTGGTGGGTTTTTGCTCAAACCAGATGAGCCCGCGCTTAAGTTGGCGACCTTGGGGTTTTGAACCTGGGTCCTCTGCATCCCAGTCCAACGCTCTATCCACTGCGCCACCACCTGGTCAGGCAAAACTGTGGTATTTTTAAAAGAATTGTCAAACTTACAAGACAAGCGTCAAGAGTGAGTCTTAGACAGATGTAACAGAGGGAATCTGGTCATTTTTTAAAAATAAAACATCATTCAGACTTAAATATAAATAAAACGGAAATAATGTAAGTTATTTATTCTTTCTCTGTGGACCGGTACCAAATGGCCCACGGACCGGTATCGATCCGTGGCCTGGGGGTTGGGAACTACTGTTCTAATCCAACCACTTGTCAGTAATCTAAGGTAACAGCAATTCCACTCACCACCATTATTGTAATAGCCTTCTAACTGAACTCCGTGCTTCTGCCTTTGTCCTTTAATCTCATCTCAACACATCAGATCATGTCACATTTCAGCTCAAAACCTTCCGATTGTACTATTTTACTCTGAGTAAAAGCCAAAATTATTATAGTAGCCTCCTGAGTGCTGTACAATCTAGCTTCCCCTATGTCTTTGACCTCAACCCTTGGCTGCCCCTTGAACGTCCCGGGCATCCTCTGCACATGGATCAGTGCACTTACTATTTCCTCCCAATTAAACGCTATTTCCCCAGACAACCACAGATACCACTCCCTTGTTTCCTCCTGGTCTGTGGGCAAATGTTACCCTACAATGAGTCCATCCCTGCTTACCCAATTTAAATTGTTAAATGCTCACTCCCCAAACTCTCTATCGACTTTTCTCCTTCATTTTCTCTAAGGTGCTTATTATCATCTCACTAATATTCCGTATTTTACTGGTTCATCTATATCAGGGGTCGGGAACCTTTTTGGCTGAGAGAGCCATGACACCACATATTTTAAAATGTAATTCCGTGAGGGCCATACAATGACCCGTGTACGTTATGCATTATCCAATAAAAATTTGGTGTTGTCTCGGAGGACAGCTGTGATTGGCTCCAGCCACCCGCAACCATGAACATGAGCAGTAGGAAATGAATGGATTGTAATACATGAGAATGTTTTATATTTTTAACGTTATTATTTTTTTAATTTATTTATTAAATTTAATGCAGTGACATTGAAAAATCAGGGTACATATGTTGAGAGAAAACATCTCTAGATTATTTTGACATTTGATTGTGCTGTATACCCCTCCTCCAAAGTTAAATTGTCTTCTGTCACCTTCTATCTGGTTTTCTTTGTGCCCCTCCCCTCCCCAACCCCTCACTCCTTCTTCGCCCCATCCCCCCTCCCCCCACCCCCCACCCCTGTTGCCATCACATTCTTGTTCATGTCTCTGAGTCTCATTTTTTTTTTTTTATAAATTTTTATTAATGGTAATGGGATGACATTAATAAATCAGGGTACATATATTCAAAGAAAACATGTCTAGGTTATTTTGTCATCAAATTATGTTGCAAACCCCTCGCCCAAAGTCAGATTGTCCTCCGCCACCCTCTATCTAGTTCTCTGTGCCCCTCCCCCTCCCCCTAACTCTCTCCCTCCCTCCCTCCCATGTCCTCCCTCCCCCCCCACCCTTGGTAACCACCACACTCTTGTCCATGTCTCTTAGTCTCATTTTTATGTTCCACCAATGTATGGAATCATGTAGTTCTTGTTTTTTTCTGATTTGCTTATTTCACTCCTTATAATGTTATCAAGATCCCACCATTTTGCTGTAAATGATCTGATGTCATCATTTCTTATGGCTGAGTAGTATTCCATAGTGTATATGTGCCACATCTTCTTTATCCAGTCTTCTATTGAAGGGCTTTTTGGTTGTTTCCATGTCTTGGCCACTGTGAACAGTGCTGCAATGTCTGAGTCTCATTTTTATGTCCCTTCTATGTATGGATTCATATAGTTCTTAGTTTTTTTTTCTGATTTACTTATTTCACTCCATATAATGTTATCAAGGTCCATCCATGTTATTGTAAATGATCCGATGTCATCATTTCTTATGGCTGAGTAGTATTCCATAGTATATATGTACCAAAGCTTTTTAATCCACTCATCCTCTGACGGGCACTTGGGCTGTTTCCAGATCTTTGCTATTGTGAACAATGCTGCCACAAACATGGGGGTGCATTTCTCCTTTTGGAGCTGTTCTATGGTGTCCTTGGGGTATATTCCTAAAAGTGGAATTGCTGGGTCAAAAGGCAGTTCGATTTTCAGTTACGTTATTATTTTTTTTAATAAAGATTTGTGTGCGAGCCAGATGCAGCCATCAAAAGAGCCACATCTGGCTCTCAAGCCATAGGTTCCCGACCCCTGATTTATATATTATTTTTTATCTCAATGTAAGCTATATTTATGTAATTTATGGAACTTTGTAACCTGCTATATTTGTAGTACCTAGAATAGTACATGGACATGGTAAGTGTTCAATAGTATTTATTGAATTAAATATAGAAAATGAGGCCCTGGCCAGTTGGCTCAGCAGTAGAGCATTGGCCCGGCATATGAAAGTCTGGGGTTTGATTCCCAGTCAGGGCACACAGGAAAAGTAACTATCTGCTTCTCCATCCCCCCCACCCCCTCCTGCAGCCATGGCTTGAATGGTTCCAGCAAAGTTTGTCATAGGCAATGAGGATGGCTCCATGGCCTTGCCTCAGGCACAAAATAGCGTGGTTGTCAAGCAACAGAGCAGCAGCCCAGATGGGCAGAGCATCACCAGGTAGAGAACTTGCTGGGTGGATCCCAGTCAGGCCCATGCAGGAGTCTGTTGCTGCCTCTCACAAAAGAAAGAAAGGTAGGGAGGAGGAATGGAGGGAGGGAGGTAGGGAGGGAGGAAAGGAGGGAGGAAGGAAGAGAGGAAGGGAGGAAGAAGAGAGGAAGGAAGGGAGGAAGGGAGAAAATGAAATACTCTCCCAAGGGCTTAAACTAAGGTGACAGAAGTTTACATATTCGTAATATATATTTAAAAATGGTTTAAACTCCCCTATAAAAATTCCTCACATAATCTAAACATATGCTTATTATAAGAGACACATAAAATAAGGTGATAAAAACTTCCACTATTATCCATGACATAATGCTAAGCACTGGACTTAACCTCCATGGTAAATAGCTAGAACACTGGACAAAATATCCTATATATAGAACAGCTGTTTTCAAACATTGGACAACAGGCAATGCAGGGCACCCTGATCTCTAAGACTAAAGAAACAAATGAAGTGAGCTCTGTAACTGCTGCATTTTTCTGCTTAGAAGCAGTTTTTAGACTGCCGGAGCAGGAAGGAGGGATCCAAACAGTGTCTGGAGGCCTTGCTGAAGAGGCAGAGAATGGAGTTTAGGGAGGCTAAGTTACATTTGGCTAGTGACTACCATACTGGATAGCACAGTTCTAGATTCATGGGGGGAGGGGGGTGGTGAGTGGAAACAAATCCACTGAAATGAAACAGTAGTTGTCTATCTCTAGCTGGTAAAATTTTACTTTATGTTTATATATGTTCACCAAACTTTTCTATAATAAGTATGCATTTCTGTTATAACATTTTTTAAACATTGAAAAAATATATATACATCAAATTCCTCATACTTAATTTGGAATGAGAAGTGATAATATCACCAAAAAATTTTTAAAAGTAAAATCTACTAGTATAGGAACTGAATTAGCATTTAATTCTTAAAAGTAGTGTTTTTCTCCAAATAGAAATTCCTACATTAACAAAGAGTTCAGCAATGGAAAACAGAAAATTGAGAGGATATGTTGTAAATTCTTCCAATCTGTCTATGACCTCCTCATCATCTCCATCACATGAATTTGCTTCAGTTTAGCAACAATGAACCTCTTAATGGGCCCCATTAGTGCCTCCAGTATGCAGTTTGAATAATACATCTGAAACATCAGCATTCTAGTATTTAAGCAGTAGCTTAACTCTGATTTCAAAAAGAATGCCAGTGTCCCATTCATTTTATTGTTTCCCCCATTGTTTGGAAACACAGTGGGGGGAAAACATTTCCAAATGTCATCAAATGTGGGTAACTCTAAATGTTTAGAGCTGTCAATGCACGGCACACCACAGGGCTTTAATTCAGCAGCATGTGTATACGTGGGCATCGTTAGCAGGCATGAGTACAAACTCTGGACTCATACAAGTATCAATTGGACCAGTACATCCTTTAATAGCAAAAGTATTGCTAAATTAAAAAAATTAACATTGTCCAAAGACAAAATTTCAGAGTATTAAGTGATATTTGTATTATTAAACTTGAAAATACCACTTTGGATATGACAGATCATTTTAATGCAGATCATGTCTTTCCAAACCATAATGTGCATTGTTTTTTAAGTACTGACTGTCACTGAGTAGCCCACAATTTGAATAGGAAACAAGACATTCACAAACACAAGTCTAGAGTAAGATTCTAAGATAATAAACAAATGATATCATGGTACTATAGTCTGTACAGGTTAGTCCTAAAATTCAGGCCTGATAATGTGCGCTGCCTTGACATCTGGGAGGGCATCAAATGGTCCATTCTCTTCCCCACTCGCACCCATGGAAAAGACCCCCTCACCTAACAACCGCCCTGTGAGGCTCGGGGCCGTGGCCATGCAGGTTCACCTTGGGTTCTGGCAGACAGTAAAGGAAATGTGAGTCATTTTGTTTATTAGAGTCTTGCAATAGCGGACTGGCAAGCAGGCAGGGAAAACTGCTTTCCCTTCTCAAGGCTCACAAGCAAACAGGCCAGCGTGGCTGACCCCTTCTCTGGCAAACAATAGCAAAAATGGCCCCTCCCAATGGCTGCAGGCAATCCGCAATCTACAATCTGCTGCCCTGAGGGCAAGCACCTGCAGTTTTACACAGACTATATACACATGGTGCTGCCCTGTGCTCATGCATCAAACAGGCAAAGTACAAGCAAGCAAGCGTTAACACACTTATCTGCCCAACATATCCTTACAGGGGCCAGATGCAGTTCCCGCTTATCCCTACATAGCAAGTTCCAGTTCCCAGCCAGCCTGCAAAATTATTCGAACAAGCCAATCACATCCTCCTGTGCAAACCAGGGGTGACGACCTCATCCTCTTAACTCTATGAGGCTGCCTCCCACAGCCTCTGGTTGTCCATTCTGTTCTTATGTGGCCCTGCATAGCATGGTGTCCTACTCCCCTTGGCTGTGAGTATATATGACTAAAAAACTGTTGCCAGTCTCATCTGTGACATTTCAGGTGTCATGTGTTATGCCACTTCCATAATCCTAGGGCAGGAATCTCTCCCACATTAGTGGGGTGAATAGGAGGCGATTAAAATAGGTTATCTCTTAATACTGTAAAAGGTCCAGTCTTAGAAAAAGATCCTTATTATAGTGGCTGGCTATACAGGTTTTGTGAAGTAGGTTAGTCTAGATGGAAAATGGTATTAAGGATTTGGTTTTGCATGTGGCTTTGGTCTTTTTCTGAGATTCTCTGCTGAAGGAACATATAGACAAAAATGATAGCCAAATAACAAAGTACTGCCTTCATTAACTGAACAAAGAGCCAGTTCAACAATGGAGAACTCAAGTAAAAGCTATATTACATAAAATGAGTTAGGGTAGCAGGCCAGTGTGAGCCTTCTTACTTCTTATACACCATCCCTTAAATTCTATACCCTCTTTCCAAATAGCGGCATGATTATGGATGACTGGTCCATTAGTTCCATCAGCTGCAGACAGAACAGGGAGGGTGGCGATGGCCAGGCAGGCTGAGACAGAGAGGGCAAGGGGATGCATGCCTGAACACTGACCTTTAATACAATGAGCCCACCCTCTAGTGAAATGGTCCCAATCAATGTCCATTTCCAACAGTCTGCTCAGCATTTGTTCTCAGCTCAGTGAAAGTGAATGAAGAGAGGGAAGCCACAAAAGAAGCAAGTTTCCTTCTAACTCAAGAACTGAGGCAAAAATACATTCCTTCTACTAAATCGGAAGGAGGACAGTTTACATAAGTCTACCTAGATCCACAGACAGAGTGAAACAGAAATGAGGGTGAGCAGGCTGTCCGGAACACAGGAGCCAAACTCTGCAGCTGTGAGACCCGTGAGGTCAGTGAAGACAGATTCATGCTTCCGGAGCGTGTGAAATCCAAAGCCGGAGGGGACTGAGAAACCACCTGAGGAAAAACATGCAGCCTGATGAAAAACATGAAGTCTTTCTTGCCTAAACAAGAAGGTCTCCGGACACTCCCGTGAGCTCAGTCTCTCCATAACGCTCAGTGAAAAGTTCCAGAAGCAGGGAGAAACCAGTGGGCCGGGAGAGGAAGAGCAGGGACTGTATGAAACTGGCCGGATGCTTTTGCCATTCATTCAGGAAACATCTCCTGAGAACCTGCCAGGTGCCGAGCACTGTGTCTGGGGCTCAGCACACACAGGCATGTGAAACAACCTCAATTTTTGAGACATTTATTTTCTGATCAATGTTGATAGATAACAAGTGCCTGAGTACTTATCACGTGCCAGGGAGTATATGATGGACAATCTTATTTTAGCCTCGCAAAAACACTATGAGAAACACAGGTACAACAATTATTACCACTTTACAGGTGAGGAAACTACGGTTCAGAAAGATGACACTTGCTCAAAGCCACGTCACTAAGAAGGGGTGTCAATGCCAGGGCACAGTTTGTGCCCTCTCCCTTCAAATATGAGTAAGAAGCAAAGAGGATATTAGAAATAGGAAGCAAAATTCTGGCTCTGTCTATACAGTATTCAGTTCAGAAAGAAGACCATAATGGATCTAAGTAAAAAAGTATAAAAATTATTTTCTTAGAAAAAGTAAAAGAAGTTTAAAGAGTAATAATTATAAGAAAAAAATCACAAGTCTCACATTACTATGTATGAATAGAAAATGATAGTAAGAAAAATGTAAATCTAGGATATAACCCTATGAAGTGTGCTCAAGATAAAATTATATGGTTTCTGTGTATTTTATTTTATGTAACCATAAGCACTCATTAGGAAAATAACGTACTTAGGATTACTATATTTTCCCATTAGTGAAGTTTCCTGTTCTCAGCCAATCTAATCAAACCACATTCCAGTTAAAACAAAAGTCTAAGCCCTGGCCGGTTTGCTCAGCGGTAGAGCGTCGGCCTAGCGTGCGGAGGACCCGGGTTCGATTCCCAGCCAGGGCACACAGGAGAAGCGCCCATTTGCTTCTCCACCCCTCCGCCGTGCTTTCCTCTCTGTCTCTCTCTTCCCCTCCCGCAGCCAAGGCTCCATTGGAGCAAAGATGGCCCGGGCGCTGGGGATGGCTCTGTGGCCTCTGCCTCAGGCGCTAGAGTGGCTCTGGTCGCAACATGGCGACGCCCAGGATGGGCAGAGCATCGCCCCCTGGTGGGCAGAGCGTCGCCCCTGGTGGGCGTGCCGGGTGGATCCCGGTCGGGCGCATGCGGGAGTCTGTCAGACTGTCTCTCCCTGTTTCCAGCTTCAGAAAAATGAAAAAAAAAAAAAAAGTCTAAAGTTAATTATTTGGTCTTACTGTCTACACTGTTCAGGCCCATCTTTAGAGAAGGAAATACGAGTTTGGAGCAGATTATCTCATGGATGAGCTTCTCAGCCTAATATTCTTACAGAGATAAAATACGCCTTAAAAATAAGGACTAATAGAGGGATCAACAAACAAATAAAATATAAAATATAAACAAAAAACAAAAGCAACTTAAAGTTTTGCCGAAGAAGCTGATACAAAGTACATAGGGAAGCAAATTGTACTTCACACTCAGGAGTTGCTTTGTACTGTAAAACAACCCCAAGAGGTAATGTTAGGACACAAGCAAGGCCAAACTCATACATTTAATAAAGGACACTTTAACCAAGTTCCTTCCCATGTATAACTGCTCCTTTAACCTTGCTAAGACTGGGAGGATAGACGTTAGTATCCCGCTGTACAGACCAAGGCTCGGAACCTCGGGAGGTCAGACTTGCCCAGTCTAGTTTCCAACACCAGAGCCCCCGGTTCATGTTCATTGTAGTAACTCACTACCTGCAATAATAGTGGCTCACAGGCTCCCACCAGTGCCTAGGAGGTTAACTACTGTGATGCAGTAAAGTAAGGACTGTGGTCTTTCCTGTATCTATTCTCCACACGGCAAAAAACCTGAGGAATGCCAGATTTCTTTCTAATGTTGCCTACCTTCTCTTAAAATACAGGCAGTCCCTGGGTTATGAATGAGATAGATTCTGTAGGTTTGAAAATGTTTAAGTATTTATATGCATAGATAGATAAAAAATTACTATGTTAAGACAAACACCTATCTGAGTTGCATATAAGAGGTAAATGTACTTCTTCCAACTTACATACAAATTCAACTTAAGAACAAACCTACAGAACCTATTTTGTTCATAACGCCAGGGACTGCCTGTATAGGAAAATCCTCTAAGATCTCTTTTCCTGAACCTTACAACCCATTATTAAAGCCTCAGAAGTTGGCAAAGAAAGAAAGGGGAAAAGAAGGAAACAAATCAGGTAAATAGTTTGCTCCCAGGCTTATGATAAGTGGATAAAAAACATGGCTAAGTTTTGAAACTCTTGAAAAGCTTATAAATACCAAAATAATTAACTATATAACTTGAAGCACATAATACCATTTTAATTATACCAGGGGAAAAGAATAGGTTAGAATAATAGTTTAAAAGTAATGACTTGTAAAAGATTTATTTGTCATACCATTTTGACAAGAATAACACAGGTCTTAGGAGGTATTTGAGGTGAACTGAACTAACCCTTACTAATTAAAACTAAACTAATTACAAGTGTTGCACTTTCCTATTTAAAACCTCAACTGTGATTTCTTTTTGGGTACACCTAAACTTTTAGGTCAAAATCGTCACTTTTCTTTAAATGCAAGTCAAGTTATCTATCCCCTATCTCTTCACTTTTGTTACAGAAGAAAAGTATTATTCAATTTATCAAAGATCTACCCATTCATATCAAAAGAATTAGCACTGTTTACCAATTCATTAGCATCATCTCAAATTGTGGCACTATGTAAGGTCATGAGTTGGAGTGGTGGTGATTTCTGTGTGCCTACTCTTGGTTGCTTTGGTTTCTATTTTGCCAATCATGGAACCTAAACGTCAGCTCAAACTGCTGCATATTTGTCAAGAGTGCATTGTGTATGGTGACGCTTTATGAGATGTTGCAAACTTTTACTTCCCACACACTCCCCCCACCCTATCACCGAAAAGCTATCATGTTCCCCTCCCCATCACAGCTGTCCTGTCTTAAAAAGCTTTCACTCACCATGGACACATAACTTGGGCCAACTTTAGTCTTTCTCGTTATTTTTACCCACTCTCATACCATAGTGTTTCTAATCTCTCCAGTCTAGTCAACATTATTAGAAGGACCTTATTCAAATTTTACATTCAACTTTTATTGCCCTGGTTTAAAGTAAGAGGTGGAGAAACTAGATATAGAGGCAATGAGGTCTAAAACAAAGAGAAATGGACCTAAAAACAAGCCCTAGCTATATCACACTCTAGCTGGGTGCTTTGACAAAGGGTAAGGATGGGAGAGGGTGGTGGGAAATAATACTTACTGAGTGCCTACTTTGTGCCAGGTACTTTACACATATATTATTTAATACCACAGCCCACAAGATAAGTTCCTTTATGCCAACTCTTTTGGAGCCTTATTCATTTATTTTAAAGCTTAACAAGAGACATATTCAAAATCTAAAGTTCAGGGAATTTAAATAACTTGCCTAGCATCTCAGAGCTTTAATAACAACAGAACTAGGATTTAAACTAAGGTCTAACTCACAAATTTTCCTGCCCTAGGGAAAGTATAGAAATGGCAATTTGTACCATCAAAGGGATCAAAAGTAGATTTTATGGGCAAAAGCTGAAGAATTTAATTGCTTAGTTTAAAAGGAAGTTTTAATTACCATTTTTAAAATGTGGAGATCCTCTAAGACAGTGGTCCCCAAACTTTTTTGGGCCACGAACCGGTTTAATGTTAGAAAATATTTTTTTGGACTGGCCTTTAGGGTAGGACGGACAAATGTATCACGTGACCGAGACAAGTGTCAAGAGTGAGTCTTAGATGGATGTAACAAAGGGAATCTGGTCATTTTAAAAAAATAAAACATCGTTCAGACTTAAATATATATATAATGGAAATAAATTAAGTTATTTATTCTTTCTCTGCGGACCGGTACCGGTCCGCGGCCCAGGGGTTGGGACCACTGCTCTAAGAAATTTGTTGAATGATTACTACCTGTGTCCATAAAAAACACTTAAAAATTAAATGTTGTATATATTTTATAGGATATAAGGAAATATTTTCTAGGTCAATTTCATTCATAGGGCCTATTATTTGCAAGGTATAGGTGCTGAGGATCTCAAATGAATAAACTCAAATCTCATGGTGAGATTTGAGTGAGAACAGGCCAGAGCAGACAAGATTCTCAATATATGCTGGATTTCTCAATAACTAGATAATAAGATGTGGTAATGGCCTGCAAGGAAGATGACCACATAGATCAGGAATTCTTCAAATGAATAAGAAAAATAGCCTTAAAAAGTTGCTAGAAGATAAAACCATCAAAACTAGACAGCTTGAACTAGTGACTTCTAACCTTTTGAGAATGGTAATACTTAAACAATTTCATTTTGCAATGATTCCTCCTTAAGATGCTATACGCCCGTAGCTATTCATTCAGCCAGTCTTTACTGCATGACCACTCTATTTAAGACACCATTATAGGCCCTGGCCATCAGTGGTAGAACGTTGGCCTGGCATGTGGATGTCCCAAGTTCGATTCCCAGTCAGGGCACACAAGAGAAGCGCCCCTCTTGTTTCTCTCTCTCTCTCCCCCTCTCTCTCCATATACATGGAGACACTGAGAAGTGCTCCATGGCCTCCACCTCAGGCTCTGGTTGCAATGGGGCAAAGGCCCTAGATGGGCAGAGTATTGCCCCCTAGTGAGCATGCGGGTGGATCCTGGTTGGGATGCATGTGGGAGTCTGTCTCTGCCTCCTCTCTTCTCACTAAATAAAAATAAATAAAATAAAAATAAAAAAGACACCATTACACCAAAATGGCCCTTCACTGTTCTCACCATCTAAAACCAACTTTTCATTCATCCTGTGGTTATACAGCTTCTATACAGGGGATGATAACTGGGTTATTTAAAAATGAACCTTGAGTCATGAAATTATAGAATTGGTTATAACTCTCCAAATTCATAGAGTATAGCCTTCTTCCTTCAATCAGGTGAGGTGTTTTTTTTGTATATTTCTTTTTTTTTTTAAATAATTTTATTTTTTTAATGGGGCGACATCAATAAATCAGGATACATATATTCAAAGATAACAAGTCCAGGTTATCTTGTCGTTCAATTATGTTGCATACTCATCACCCAAAGTCAGATTGTCCTCTGTCACCTTCTATCTAGTTTTCTTTGTGCCCTTCCCCCTCCCCCTTTCCCCCTCCCTCTCCCCCCTCCCCCCGTAACCACCACATTCTTATAAATATCTCTTAGTTTCACTTTTATGTCCCACCTACGTATGGAATAATGCAGTTCCTGGTTTTTTCTGATTTACTTATTTCACTTCGTATCATGTTATCAAGATCCCACCATTTTGCTGTAAATCATCCGATGTCATCATTTCTTATGGCTGAGTAGTATTCCATAGTGTATATGTGCCACATCTTCTTTATCCAGTCATTATTGATGGGCTTTTTGGTTGTTTCCATGTCCTGGCCGCTGTGAACAATGCTGCAATGAACATGGGGCTGCATGTGTCTTTACGTATCAATGTTTCTGAGTTTTGGGGGTATATACCCAGTAGAGGGATTGCTGGGTCATAAGGTAGTTCTATTTTCAGTTTTTTGAGGAACCACCATACTTTCTTCCATAATGGTTGTACTACTTTACATTCCCACCAACAGTGGATGAAGGTTCCTTTTTCTCCACAGCCTCTCCAACATTTGCTATTACCTGTCTTGTTAATAATAGCTAATCTAACAGGTGTGGAGTGGTATCTCATTGCAGTTTTGATTTGCATTTCTCTAATAACTAAAGAAGATGAGCATCTTTTCATATATCTATTGGCCATTTGTATTTCTTCCTGGGAGAAGTGTCTGTTCATATCCTCTTCCCATTTTTTTATTGGATTGTTTGTTTGTTTGTGGTTGAGTTTTATGAGTTCTTTGTATATTTTGGATATTAGGCCCTTATCTGAGCTGTTGTTTGAAAATATCATTTCCCATTTGGTTGGCTGTCTGTTTATTTTGTTATCAGTTTCTCTTGCTGAGCAAAAACTTCTTAGTCTGATGTAGTCCCATTCATTAATTTTTGCCTTCACTTCTCTTGCCTTTGGAGTCAAATTAATAAAATGCTTTTTAAAACCCAGGTCGATGAGTTTAGTACCTATGTCTTCTTCTATGTACTTTATTATTTCAGGTCTTATGTTTAGATCTTTGATCCATTTTGAGTTAATTTTTGTACAGGGGGAGAGACTGTAGTCCAGTTTCATTCTTTTGCATGTGGCTTTCCAGTTTTCCCAGCACCATTTATTGAAGAGGCTTTCTTTTCTCCATTGTCGTGGCCCTATAATATAGTTTGAAGTCAGGTATTGTAATGCCCCCAGCTTCATTCTTTTTCTTTAGGATTGCTTTGACTATTTGGGGTTTTTTATAGTTCCATATAAATCTGATGATTTTTTGCTCCATTTCTTTAAAAAATGTCATTGGAATTTTGATGGGAATTGCATTAAATTTGTATATTGTTTTGGGTAATATGGCCATCTTGAGGAAACAGGGAGGCAGTCAGACAGACTCCCACATGTGCCCGACCGGGATCCACCCAGCACGCCCACCAGGGGGCGATGCTCTGCCCATCTGGGGCGTTGCTTTATTGTAACCAGAGCCATTCTAGCGCCTGAGGCAGAGGCCACAGAGCCATCCTCAGCGCCTGGGCCAACTTTGCTCCAATGGAGCCTTGGCTGAGGGAGGGGAAGAGAGAGACAGAGAGGAAGGAGGGGGGGAGGGGTGAAGAAGCAGATGGGCACTTCTCCTGTGTGCCCTGGCTGGGAATTGAACCCAGGACTCCTGCACACCAGGCCGACGCTCTACCACTGAGCCAACCGGCCAGGGCATCACGTGAATTTTAAAACTACAGATTTCTAACGATTTGGAGTAACCTAGGCTGACTATAATTATAGTATTATTTATCTCAAAAAATTTCATAAAATTAAAAACATTTTATTTATACATCTGTATGTACCAATGTATACATACCCATGGATATACCCAGGATGACATATCATAAGTGACCTACATAATTAATACTAGATATTTTTGCCTTTTAGGAGATATAACACCTCATGCTTATTTGTTTTGTAATTTCTCTCTCTCTCTTGAAAGTACGGTATATATAACCCACTAAGTTTTGAACTTACACTAGAAGAAAACTCGGATCCCTTTTATATATGTAATTCATTTGAACCTATCCATCTTCTAAGATAGGCAAATCTAACTCTAACATTTCTCATTCGCCTTGTCCTCTAATGTGTATTTTAGTTTGATAGAATTATTATAATTTAATGTCACAAAGTTAAGACAATGCAATTATGTACTTGATGAACTTTCTCCTGTACTAATTATAATACATAGAATACTAACAGCCAACTCTTAATGAATGCTTACTATATGAAGGATAAGTTTTCTGCATGTATTTTCTCATTTAATCCTTGTAACACATGTGTATCAGACAAATAAATGATCTTTTTAAAAAAATAGAAATTAAAGATAGCTTTGGTTTATGCTACTTCTTTAGATCCTCACCCGCACCGCTGGTGTATCACCGAAGAGATAACTGAGGACGCTGGATCTCCCTGAGCCTCCAAGGGTGCTTTCCTATCAGGTTATACAGCACACCACTCGTTATTTTTGGCATTTCTCTATGGGTAAAAAAAAAAAAGTGGTGACAATTTTCTATAACATTTCGGATGAGCAATTCCCATCCTATTGTTTCCTCACATATGATGTACTAGCTCAAAGAGCACAATGTTAGTAAACTACTCTGAGTTGCTCTTTGCTGAGAAGTATCCAATTTACCTAACACAAGTGAGAAAATTACATGTATTATTCAGGCTAGTGTGTTCCCTGATTTTCAGTCATAAGTTTTCCAATAGAAACAATGTATTTTATAGCTGGAAATGATCATAAAGGTGATCTAATTTGACTACTTCTTTTTGCAAGTGAGAAGCTGCAGCAGAGAGGTTGAAGTGTCTCTCTTAGGTCAGATTAGCTAGTTACTAGTGAAATAGACTAATAGTAATCCAGTGCTCTTTCTATGTAAAAAAAAAGTCAGTAATTATTTTAAAATCTACATTTTTTAGAGGATGTACTAATAATAAATAATTGCCTCATTTTTATAATACTGTATTATGATCACTACTAAAATTTAATACTTGTGACTGTCAGTTATATAACATTGTTATGGCCTGACCTGTAGTGGCATAGTGGATAAAGCATTGACCTAGACTGCTGAGGTTGCTGGTTTGAAACCCTGGGCTTGCCTGGTCAAGGCACATATGGGAGTTGATGCTTCCTGCTCCTCCCTGCCCCCTTCTCTCTATCTCTTCTCTCTCTAAAAATGAACAAATAAAATCTAAAATAAAATAATAATAAATGCTGTTATGTACTATTCCTGCTCACAATTTTTCCCTGTATTTCTGTCTTGTATCCGTATCTAAATTGTGATTTTCTTGTGGTCACAATTGTGGTAGGCACAATTTTTAAAAATGTTTCTTATATTCCTCAATTTACATACGTATGAACTGTTTAACAGTTGGAAAGAGATTGACATAAATATATTTATATTTTAGAGGAATATTCTATGTCTTCTATTTCTATGTATTGTATTAAAAATAGAACCGAACAACTATCATTCTGTTTGGCTGCAGGTGAATTTGTTTTGAGAGGGAGAAAGTCGAGAAAAATCCTCATTTCTTCTTATCAAGCAGTTGGGATTGTCCTTGATGGGAGTGGTTTTAGGTGCTTGAAGAGATTAATAAAGGTTGAAATAGAAATCAGAAGTAATAATGACTGTTGACTAAGCCTTAAGATGTGGTAAAACATGCAAATTGAATTGCTCAATAAAAATAGTAGCTAATAATGCCCAAGGAGTTACTAGGTGTCTGGCACTCTTTTCAATACTCTGCCTGTATTGAATCATCTACATCTCACACCAGCCCCGGGTACTTTTCCCATTTTTGTGGATGAAGAAATTGAGGTGCACAGATGTTAGACCATCTGCCCAAGAGAACCAGCTTCTAAGTGGTGGAGCCACTTAGACTGCTCCCAAGGCATATGCCCCTAATCAAAGTATAATGATTAGGATAAAATCAGGTAAGGAGAGTTGGCCCTCTATATCCTCGAGTTTCTCATCCCAGAATTCAACCAACCATAAATACAAAATATTTGAAAAAAAATTATGTTGTTGCTGACATGCATTATGTAGTTAGGCCATGATGGCTGTATCTGTACTGAACACATACAGACTTTTTTCCTTGTCATTATTCCCTAAACTATAGAGTATCACAACTATTTAAATAGCACTTACATTGCATTAGGTATTATAACTAATCTAGAGGTGATTTAAAGTATGTGAGAGGATGTGCAACATTATATTTAAATATGATGCCATTTTAGACAAAGGACTTGCTTGAGCATCCTCAGATTTTGGTACCTGCAGGGGTCCTAGAACCAATCCCCAGGGAATCTGAGAGATGACAGTATACGGTGTTTAAGACAGTCTTCATATTTACTTATCCACTCACTCTTTACTCATCCAACACACATATACATAACCACACACTCACACATTCCAGCCTTTTTACCTCTCTGGAGTCTAGGTAACTACGTATCAAATTTCCATTCATATGTTCTTCTTCCTCATAGGACTTAAGTTCACATGTGTACAATGAGTCCTAAGACCAACCTCCACTCTCCCAGATTTCTTCAAGGTGAACGTAAAGACATACTAATACTGACTCTGGGTTACAGAATACATGCATTTACATAGCTCAATACATCGCAGAATTCAACACAAATAAGGACTTCTCCCATTATCCAGAGAAATGTATGAATTACCATGACAGATGTGAAAGACATTTGGGCTTGGTAGTGGAAATTGGGAGGCAGTGGTGAAATAAGGTAAGAAATTCCAGGGCCAGAAGGTGCACGCCAGGTCATCAATTTGCTCTTTTGGATAAGTGCTCCCTGAACAAGTCCCAACCCGCTGCCAGAGCATACAGTCCCCTCCACTGGATTCTGAATCCGGCTGGGTTGGAGCAAATGCACACAGCGCGGGGGGCCTAGGTGTTCCCTTGCCTTTTTTTTTTAGAAGAGAGAGAGAGAGAGAGAGAGAGAGAGAGAGAGAGAGAGAGAGAGAGAGAAATTCATTGATTCGCTTATTTATGCATTTGTTGGTTGATTCTTATATGTGTCCTCAGGAGGGATCAAACCGGCACCTTGGCGTATGGGTAGGACGCTCTAACAGAGCACCCGGCCAGGGCCTTCTTCCCTCTGTTTTAATGTTTGAGCGGGCTGGGAAGGAGGATATGTCAGAAATCCTGAACCTCAAGGGCCAAGTTTTCTCACAGAAAAACTAGGCAGCCCAGGAGCAGCAAATCATGACCTGCACAGTGTTTAATGGTTCACTGTCAAACAACTTTCTCTCCTGCCTGCCTGCACATTTGCAGCCAGCTCTGGGGTGACGCTGGGAGTGCGGTGGGGGCCCCTGACGGGCAGGCGCTGCGGGGACAGTGACCTAGCAGACCGCCCCAGGCGCTAAGGCCGAGGACCAGAGGAAGGCTCCAGAAAGGCCCCTCACTGATATCCCGAAGGATAGAGTGGGCCCTGATAAATACCTTTCACCGCCATATAGCGGGAAGGCCAAGTTCAAAGGCAGGGTGTCCAGCCTAGGGTAGATCTGGGAAGGAAGCCGAGATATCCGGCCAGCCGTCAGACCTCGGGGTAGCACGCGCACTCCAGCTACCCACCGTGCCGGAGCCAGCCACTGCGCCTGCGTGCCCTCGTCCCGCCCCCACGCTGCTTCCGGTGGCCACGCCTCCGGAGGCCGCTATCGCTTAGCAACCGGGGAGTCACAGTCACGCTGTCTGCTCTCCCTTTCCTGGCAGTTCTTAGTCCCTGATGTTCCCGTGAGGCTTCCCGCTGCCTGGTGTCAGGTCTTAGGCACCCATGGAGGGAAAGGAGGATAAGCAGGAGTAAGTGCTGGGGTTTGGTTTTCTCCTTCCAAAAAAATATTTTCCTCCTTGGCGGGTAAGGTTAAATGAGACGAGAGGTGGGTCCTCAGGCCATCAGGTCTTTTCCTCTAAAGATCTCCTCCCTCCCTATCATTTCTTAGTTGAATGCTTATGGTAATACTTTCTAGTCCATCGCCTTAACCACTCGGCCACGACTACACGACCACGGTAATACTTTCTAAAACGCGCTGTTTACTGGGCACCTACTATGTGTCAGGTACTTTACAGGCATTGCCAGGCCTGAAATATTTGAAGTCATCTTGAGTCATCCACTCTGTCTCATATACCACATATAATTTGTTAGCAAATTCTGTAGGCTTTACCTTTAAAATACATCCAGAATCCCCCACAATTAATGCCACAATCCTTTCCTTCAAGGACCCGATTCCAATACAAGCACATTGTTAGGTTACAACCATGAGAAGCAGATGGAAAAAACTGATGTCAGGAGCCTACAGTGATGAATCAATCACGATCTTTAATAAATATTTTTATCTCTGGAAAAGTAGTAAAAAAAAAAAGACTTAGAAGTTGTTAATACTTTACCATTAATCATTTTTTTATTTTTCAAATCCTTTACAGAGAGCAATTTTGGTTAGGATGCAGGGAACTAAAATCCAAGAGTACAGAACATTGCTTGTGTGTGTGTTACAGTGGGGTTGGGAATGTACAGCTAAAATAAAGCCAGAGTAAAACAATTCCAGGAGATTCACTAGCAATAGTAAATATATTGGTTCAGGATATAAATATATAATGGTCCATATGGTGGGTACCTAATGATGGATGAAACACAATCTTTGCCTTTATGGAACTTTCTGATTAGTGAAAGGTTCTTGTAGTGTTTACCAAATACACGGAAACAAAAACTAGGTACATAAATTATTGATTGTGGTGCTATGGAAAAAATGACCAAAATAATAAAATGGAGACTCCATGGGGTGAGAAAGGGGAAATCTAGGAAAAGCTTCTGACATGACATTTTAGCTGAGATGGAACTGTTAGTGAGCCAGCTGTGTAGGGAGTTGGGAATGAGCCAGTCCAGGCAGAGAGAAGGCAGTGTGTGCAAATACCCGAGGGGAAAAGAGACTGGTGCTGAAAGAAGTGGGGCTGGCTGGAGAAGTGAGGGAGAGAGGCATGAGAGCCACTGAAGATATTAGCTGGAGCAGGGTCATGCAGGACCTCAGAACTACCATAAGAAAGCAGTTTTTTAGGCCCTGGCCAGTGGCTTAGTGGATAGAGTGTCAGCCGGGCATATGGACATCTCAGTTTGATTCCCTGTCAGGGCACCCAGGAGAAACAACCATCTGCTTCTTTCCCCCTTACTCTCTCCCTTCTCTCCCTTCTCTCCCTTCTCTCCCTTCCCCCTCCTGCAGCCAGGGGCTTGATGGTCCAAGCATCAGCCCGTTAGCTCGGGCACTGAGGACGGCTCAGTTCCCAGCTTCTCAGCCTCAAGCACTAAAAATAGCTCTGTTGCATGCCTCCGGAAGGGGGTTACCAGGTGGATCCCTGTTGGGGCACATGTGGGAGTCTATCTCTCTACCTTCTCCACTATCACTTAAAAAAAAAGAAAAGAAAGAAAAGAAAGCAGTATTTTATTGTAAATGCAATGGAAAACCATTTGAGAGTTTTAATTGAAAAAGTACTTGATAAAGGAGATGGGCCTGGCTTTGGTTTGAAGGAGGGTTTACATGTTAAGGGCCATGAATAAGGTTAAACAGAATTTAATCACTTCCTCTATAAATTTGGACTCATATTCACTCACCTTCAATGGGTAAGGGCTTTGATTTTAAAAGCTTCTAGATGAAAGTATTCTAATTCATATATTTCATTCTTACCTTTATTTTTCAAGTAAATGACACTTAAAATACTGCCTTTTATAATGTCTACTACTCCTTATTTAAAAGGAAAAAATTCCATAAACTCTTTTTAAACATTTAACATTTAAAACAATCTAGTAAATTTTATTTTTGTACCAGTGTAGTTATTAGAAGCAAAAAGTGATAAGAAATTTAACTGTTCTGATGCCTGCAACAATGGTCTTTTCTTGATAAATAGGTGTGGTCATTTTGTACCTTTTATAAGTTTTCCAGGTGATCTTTTAAAATTAAATAGTTGTCCTTCTTCAGATAGCTGAATTTTCTAGGTAACTAACTTTTAAAGACGAGTTAAGATTAGCATGTAACGGCCACATGAAGAAGTATTGCAAATGTGAGTTGTAGCATGATCAAATTGCTATTCCTTTTTACTCCAAGCAAACAAGAGTCCGTACACAGCACTGGTATATTGGAATGAATAATCATTAATAACACAAATCCCTTTATCTCATATGATTTAGAGTGAGAAGACACCCTCCCAAATTTTAATAGCACAAGTCTCTTATAACTATTAATAAAGCCTAAATTGTCTCTACTGATACTTGCAATATACTTAAATTCTATTTTATGTAATTATGACTCAGTACTGAAATGCTCATTGGGATAAATGATTTACTATTTAATTCTGTTTTTCAGACAGCATAAAATAGAAGATGCTGGTATAGTGTATGTGACTGAAAAAAAGGAACTCACACATGAAAAAGAACTTGGAAAAAGCACACCACATTCAAAACCATGCATCAGGAGAGGACGTGTGTATTATGCTAAATTCATTGACACAAATGCAAGAACATACAATGAACCAGTTCCCTACATCGATTCCAAAAAAGGATCAGAAAACCAGGTTGGAAGATATTCCTTATATACGAATATAGATTTAGATACAGAAGCTGTTCTGTAGAATAATTTGGTCACTGGCTACTTAAAGGATGTGACATAGCTCAGATTAATACTTTTTATAATCCAATAGTTAAAAGCAGTAACCTGAAACTAGTCTCACAGATAATTTGCATACAAACTATACAGATAATCTAGACAGATAGATAGATATAGATGTATACACACATATATACATATATTTTACTATATTGCATATATCATATATATTTCATATTCTATAAAAATATTTGAATTGTGTGTGTGTGTGTGTGTGTATGTGTGTAGAGCTACAAATTAATGTTTGGAAAGAAATCTCTTCTATTGTATTTGTGACATATTCTAATATAGAAATTTCCCACTATAATCTAATTCAGGTATTTTCTATAAAATAATAGCTACCATTTATTGAAAATGCATGAAGTGTTAGGAACGAGCTAAGTATTTTGTATAAGTTATATACTTGAACCTGACAATAATTTCTAGGTGTTATTGGAAATATTTTACAGATGATAACATATTCCAAAAAGTATATTAACATGTCTGAGATTACATAGTAAACAAATGTCATAGTCATGTCTCTGACCCAGGGCTATTACTTTGGCCAAACCACACTTTTATTCACTATTGTAGTAAATATAGTCTATTATCTTTTTTTATTATTATTTATTTATTTATTTTAGCGAGGGAGAGACAGGAAAGGAGAGAGATGAGAAGCATCAATATTTTGTTGAAGCATCTTAGTTGTTCATTGATTGCTTCTCATATGTCCCTTAACTGGGACAAGTGACTCCTTGCTCAAGCCAACGACCTTGGGCTTCAAGCCAGCAACCATGGGGTCATGTCTATGATCCAACACTCAAGCCAGCAACCTCAGGGTTTCGAACCTAGGTCCTCAGCATCTCAGGCCAACATTTCATCCACTGCACCACTGCCTGATCAGGCCATTATATTCTTTTTTTAAAGTCAGGTTTGTTGAGGTATAATTTATTGTATTAGTTTCCTACTGCTGCTGTTACAAACTATGGCAAGCTTAAACATGAGCTTAAAGAAACACAAATTTAGCCTGACTAGGTGGTGGATAGAGCATTGGACTGGGATGCGGAGGACTCAGGTTCGAGACCCCGAGGTTGCCAGCTTGAGCATGGGCTCATCTGGTTTGAGCAAAGCTCACCAGCTTGGACCCAAGGTCGCTGGCTTGAGCAAGAGGTTACTCGGTCTGCTGTATCCCCACGGTCAAGGCACATATGAGAAAGCAATCAATGAACAACTAAGGTGCCACAACAAAAAACTGATCATTGATGCTTCTCATCTCTCTTCATTCCTGTCTGTCTGTCCCTATCTATCCCTCTCTCTGACTCTCTCTCTGTCTGTCTCTGTAAAAAAAAAAAAAAGAAAGAAAAGAAAAAAAGAAAAAATAACACAAATTTATTCTCTTACAGTTCTGGAGCTCAGAAGTCTAAAATCAGTCTCTGTGGTTATTGGCAGGGTTGGTTCCTTCTGGAGGCTATCAGGGAGAATCTGTTTCTAGCTTCTAAAGGCTGCCTGCATTCCTTGGTTCATGGCCCCCTCCTGGTGAAAGCCAGCAGCAAAGCATCTTCAGATCTTTCTCTCTGACTCTTCTACCTAACTCAGCAGTTCTCAACCTGTGGGTCGTGACCCCGGCGGGGGTCAAACGACCAAATCACAGGGGTTGCCTAAAGCCATCGGAAAATACATATTTAATTTCACCTAAAGCCATCGGAAAATACATATTATACAATACATTTTTAAATAAAATATGTATTTCCGATGGCTTTAGGCGACCCTTGTGTTTTGGTCGTTCGACCCCCGCCGGGGTCCCGACCCACAGGTTGAGAACCGCTGACCTTATTCTAAGGACCCTTGTGATTACATTAAACCCACCCAGATAATCTGAGATCATCTCTGCTCAAGATCCTTAACTCAGTCACTGCCACAAAGTTTTTTTGTTTTGTTTTATTTTGCCATGTAAAGTTGGGTATAGTTGTGAGTTGGGTATAGTTGTGATTTAACTTAATGCTAAATCCTTTGAGAGTGAATTTTTTTCAAAAAATGAAATTAGTTACAGTTACAGTTTTATTAACTTAAAATCATGTTTGTTTGATAACAAATTTATGGAAACAAGAAGAACATACATTTACCTTTTTTTAATGTTGCCTTACATGTACAATCATACTCTGAATGGTCAGGAGACACAAGGATGTACATGAACGTTAGTACTACTCAAAGTGTTAAATGGAGATTGCTATTAGACGATTCTTTTTACAATGATAATGTCAACTGTTCTTGACCCAGAACAACACACTCTGGCACTGTGTATAGGTGTGAGAGCTGCCTGATGCAGGAATTTCTGTAGTCAGATATGCTCTAATGTCATGTGTAAGCCCTTTACACATGACATTAGTCTTAAAAGAGCAGTTTTAAGACTATTTTATAAAAAATTACTTGGGATGTAAAAGAAATCAATAGACTAGGCCTACCCTGGGGAAATAAGTCTGTTACAGAAATCCTGAGCTCTAGTTCAGGGTGGAATTTAAATCAGACTGTAAACTGAACCCATTTTTACCTTAGAGACACTATGGAAAGAGGCTGGTTTAAGAAAAGAAAGAAGAAATGTAAAAAAATTTAAATCCAACTAATTTTCTCTTACTCCTAATTTGTAGGTCTCTTGAAAAAATAAATAAATGAACAAAAGTGTTAGGAGCTGCTATCAGCAAGACTGGGTGACAGAGTTGCCATAGAATCTTTGTTTTATCAGTGCTAAATGCTAAACGAGTCAGAGACCTTTAAGAGATGTTGAAAGTAAGTCTCAAATGAAGTGAGAGGATAGGTAAGAGAGGTCCACAGTGGATATGAACGAGGAGTTACAAAGAACAACTGAAAGTGATTCACAAAGTTAAAAAGTGTTTTTGGGGTGTGGAGTGAAGGGAATGTTCTTGTTTAGTAAACAACAGTAAAAACCCTTGACATACGCTCATTTCCAAGTATCTGAGAAGTAATAAAGTGCTTGTTTCACATACCTGTAAACTTAGTTCTTTTATATTAGATCACAGGTTTCTTTTTTAAAGTTAGCTTCGTTTAAAATTAATTAACCGGTTTATAGTAATACTGGCTTTAAAATAAAAGTAAAGAAAATAAAGTTGCCTAAATATTTATCAATAAATTGACATATTTGTTGTCTTATGTCTTATTTTGCTCAGATAATATCTCTCTAGAATACCAGACTTATTTTATTTATTTACAAGATTCTATATATATATATAAAATCTTGTAAATAAATACAGAGACAGAGAGAGAGAGAGTCAGAGAGAGGGACAGATAGGGACAGACAGGAACAGAGAGAGATGAGAAGCATCAATCATTAGTTTTTCGTTGCGACACCTTAGTTGTTCTTCGATTGCTTTTTCATATATGCCTTGACCACAGGCCTTCAGCAGACTGAGTAACCCCTTGCTTGAGCCATCGACCTTGGCTCCAAGCTGGTGAGCTTTTTGCTCAAACCAGATGAGCCCACGCTCAAGCTGGCAACCTCAGGGTCTTGAACCTGGGTCCTTCGCATCCCAGTCCAATGCTCTTATCCACTGCGCCACTACCTGGTCAGGCTATTTACAAGATTTTTAAATGAAATAATCAGTTATACAGTTCTATCTAGGGACATAAAATTGGGGGTGCTAGCAGAAATAAAAAGGTGCTTTACCTCAGTCACTTTCAATAAAAACTAGTTTGGTTGTAGTTGGACAGATAAAATATATTATACTCACTTTGTTAAAAATGGCGCTGCCCACATGGAAGCCTGTCGCCCAAGTGATGGTATTGTTTGCCTTGCTTGGGATGGGCGTGATGATATTAATGTGTGTTGGGGGTCGGCTGTGGGCAGGCAGGACCTTGTAGCCTGGGGCTTGGTTTTAGGACTAAGCCTTTCCCACCCTTTTTGATGTGGGGTGGTACAATCCCATCATGCCTCAGATAAGTGACTTTGTATCAGAGACTTTCCTATTTTGTATATTGGATTAAAGGTTTTGATTTCTGCACTATAAAGTGGGGCAGACTGGGAGCTTGCTCTCTCGGTTCCTGAGATTAGCATTAGAGAGGAGAGCAGAAAAAGGCCACGTGGAGGAGGCCAGGAGAAGCAGCCAAGATGGCAGAGTGCTGAAGGAAAAGCCAGTTTATGCAAGGAGAAGGAAGGAGTTGGGGAACAGAGGTGAATAAGTCTGGTGAGCTAGAAACCTTTGATTCTAGGAAACTCAGATAAGTCAGTAGCTTTGTGAGCACCAAATGAGTGGATTTTGGAGCCCAGTATGTGTTACTACTTGCCTGCTGGGTGCAAGCTAGGATTAAAGATGATGGCCCATCAACTTTTGGCTCCGTTGTTTCTTTACCGAATCCAGTACGAACTTGCATGGGCCAGGCAGCTGTGATGGTGGCCGTGGCTACTGGCTTTACAGTTGTCTTATATTTTTAAGTATTGGTATTTTAAAAAAGATTATACTGCCTGACCAGGCGGTGGTGCAGTGGATAGAACATTGGATTAGGATGCAGAGGACCCAAGTTTGAAACCCTGAGGTCACTGGCTTGAGTGCGGGCTCAATAGCTTGAGCGCAGGATTGCTGGTCTGAGCATGGGATCATAGACATGACCCCATGGTCCCTGGCTTGACCCCAAAGGTCACTGGCTTGAAGCCCAAGGTTGCCTGCTTGAGCAACGGGTCACTCGCTCTTCTGTAGCCCCCCAGTCAAGGCACATATAAGAAAGCTATCAATGAACAACTAAGGAGACACAATGAAAAATTGATGTTTCTCATCTCTCTCCCTTCCTATCTGTCCCTGTCTGTCCCTCTCTCTGTCTCTCTCACTAAAAAAAAAGAAGTTATACTGTTTTCCAAAGTGTTTTTTCCAAAGTATACTTTCCAGAGCACTAGACCTTGTTTATGTGTTAATAAAATAAAGTTCCAAGGTCAAAAAATGTTTTTAAAAAGCTGTATTCTTATCTACTCTTCACAGAGCTTCACAATTCACATTAGTTTATAAATGTTCAGAAAAATCTTGTGATAAGCCTGTTCAACTTTTCTTATCTCAATAGTTCCAAGATTTATTTAACTATGGAAACCTCTTTTATGGAGCACCTATTAATATGCTGCAGAACTAGTGTTCTAATGTGATTGTCTATGTGTGAGGTGTTATTAAAAGTCCATATTTCGCCTGACCAGGCGATGGCGCAGTGGATAGAGCATCAGGTTGGAATGCAGAGGACCCAGGTTCGAAACCCCAAGGTCACCAGTTTGAGCACAGGCTTATCTGGTTTGAGCAAAGCTCACCAGCTTGAACCCAAGGTCGCTGGCTTGAGCAAGGGGTTACCCGGTCTGCTGTAGCCCCACGGTCAAGGCACATATGAGAAAGCAATCAATGAACAACTAAAGTGTCGCAACAAAAAACTAACGATTGATGCTTCTCATCTCTCTTTATTTCTGTCTGTCTGTCCCTATCTATCCCTCTCTCTGACTGTCTCTGTAAAAAAAAAAAAAAAAAAAAAAAAGTCCATATTTCATTAGTCAGGGTGCTGGTATAGGTAAATGCAGTACTCAAACCCTCCACAACCACATCAAAATTACAACAAAACTATAGAACAAACATCATTCAGAACCACCTGAAATCTGGCTGACTGGAAGTTCTACAACTAAGGATATAAAGAAGCTACATTGAGACTGGTAGGGGAGCAGAGATACAGAACAGCCTGGTCCCACACCCACATGTGGTGGATAAAAATTGAGAGGGATATCTTGGCTACAGAGGTCCACCCTGAGGTGCCAGGGATCCCACTCTATATACAGCCCCTATAAAGCCAGTAGCCACAGCCACCATCACAGCAGCCTGGCCCAGGCAGGTTCGTATATGATTTGGACAGATGATAATGAAACAACGGAGCCAAGAACTGGTGGGCCATCATCTTTAATCCTAGATCGCACCCGGCGGGCAAGTAAAAACACACAACAGGAAAACACTTCCCTTTCCATTCAGGGCTCCCAAAGCCACTGACTTTATCTGAGTTTCCTAGAATCAAAGGTTTCTAGCTCACCAGACTTATTCAACTCTGTTCCCTCAGCATTCTACCATCTTGGCTGCTTCTCCTGGCCTCCTCCACGTGGCCTTTCTCTGCTCTCCCTTCTCTAATGCTAATTTCAGCAAGCTCCCGGTTTGCCCAACTTTATAGTATAGAAATAGAAATCTTTAATCCAATACACAAACAAGGAAGTTTTTGATACAAAGTCACTTATCTGAGATATAATGGGATTCCTTATGAGAGTGTACCACCCTACATCAAAAACGGTGGGAAAGGCTTAGTCTTAAAACTAAGCCTTAGGCTATAAGGATCCTGCCTGCTTACAACCTGTCCCCCCACATCCAATGCAAGCTATAAGTGAGCAAACATATACATCATATTTGCAAACTTACTTGACCAACAGCCCCCCACCGCAGGGTTCCAGTGCCAGGAAGAGAAGTCTCCATAATTTCTGGCTGTGAAAAACAACCAGGATTGTGGCTGAATGAGATGGAGGTCTCCCAGACTCCCAGGAATTCTTTTTTTTTTTTTTTTTTCTTTTCTGTATTTTTCTGAAGCTGGAAACAGGGATAGACAGTCAGACTCCCGCATGCGCCCGACCGGGATCCACCCGGCACACCCACCAGGGGGCGACACTCTGCCCACCAGGGGGCAATGCTCTGCCCCTCCGGGGCATCGCTCTGTCGTGACCAGAGCCACCCCAGCCTGGGGCAGAGGCCAAGGAGCCATCCCCAGCGCCCGGGCCATCTTTGCTCCAATGGAGCCTCACTGCGGGAGGGGAAGAGAGAGACAGAGAGGAAGGGGGGGGGGTGGAGAAGCAGATGGGCGCCTCTCCTGTGTGCCCTGGCCGGGAATCGAACCCAGGACTTTGCACGCCAGGCTGACGCTCAACCACTGAGCCAACCGGCCAGGGCCCCAGGAATTCTTTTAAAGGGCCCATACATGGGCTTACTCAGACTCACTCCTTCTGAGCTCCAGCACTGAGATATCAGCTCAGATGGCATCAGGGATACAAGGGTAGGAACTGAAATGCCTGGCATCAAGAAAAGAGCTGTAGGGGCAGCTTTCTCCCATAAAGAAATGCTGGCAGAGGCCATTCCTTTTTTGAGCCCTTCCCCCTCAGAGCTGGCAGGCAGAAACCATATCTGAGTCTCCATCAATCTGGCTAATACTGTTTGCCCTGGCCAGGTGATTCCCTGATACCCTGCCCCACTGAACTTGCCCATCCAAGCCGTTTCCAGTAGCTTTCCCATATAAATGGCCTGCCTTGGCTCATGCTTCAGACTTTTCTAAAATCTCTCAAACAAGCAGCATCTGCCTGTACCTCTCACTAAGTAGCCCCAGGCCCAGCGCTAGTGCAGCCAGCCTTGACCTTGGTTTGCAGCTTGGCCTCGTCTGGGGACCTCCAAGGCCAGCACAAGAGCTTCTATTTGCAAATTGCTTTGTAGTTCCTGTTGGGTGGCCCTGGGGCGAACACAGTCAGCGGCTGACCTTGGACTGCATGTTCTGAGAGGCCCTAGAGCCAGTGCAGCCAGTGGACAACTTCAGACCATGTTTTAGCACCACCCAACCATATCCACAGCAACATACTCAAAGGGCAGACTCAGCGGGCACTAGAGCCCTGCCAAAGTAAGTCCTGCTCTGTGCGATGGGCCCCTGCACAGCTGATCCTCCATGGTGGTTGCAACCAGTCCTTATAGCTGAGCAGCCTTTGGGAAGTCTCTCCCACTGACATGCCAACAGCAATCAAAGATCAACTACAATAGCAAGGTGTACACAGTCCACAAGTGGGAGGTGAATGGGGAAGCTGTGCAACTGGGCCCAACAGGACACCTACTATACAAGGCAACTCTACCAAGACTGGGAGATATAGCAACTCTACCTAATACACAGAAACAAATACAGAGAGGATGTCAAAATGAGGAAACAAAGATGTCCCAAATGAAAGAAGAGAACAAAACTCCAGAAAAAAAACTGAACAAAACTACTAGATGCAGACTTCAAAACACTGGTTATAAGGATGCTCAATGATCTTAGTGAGAACTCCAGCAGCATTAAGAAAGGACATGGAAACCATAAAAAAGAACCAGTCAAAATGAAGAATAATTTATAGGGAATCAAGAGTAGAGAAGCTGAGGCTGAGAATCAGATCAGCAACTTGGAATTTAAGGAAGCAAAAAACACCCAATCAGAACATCAAAAAGAAAAAAGAATCCAAAAAACAAGGATAGTGTAAGGAGCCTCTGGGACAAATTCAGGAGTGCCAACATTCACAACTTGGAGCTCCTGGAAGGAGAGAGAAAGCAGGGAATCAAAAACATATTTGAAAAATATAATGAAAAACTTCCCTAACCTGGTGTAGGAAATAGACATACAAGTTCAGGAAGGATGGAGAGACCCAAACAAGATGAACCCAACCAGGCCCACACATCATAATTAAAATGCAAAACGTTAAAGACAAGGAGAGACTATTAAAACAGCAAGAATAAAGCAGTTAGTTACCTACAAGGACACTCCCATAAGACTGTCAGCTGATTTCTCAACAGAAACTTTGCAAGCCTAAAGGAGCTAGCAAGACATATTCAAAGTAATGAAAAGCAAGGACCTACAAAAAAAGTTACTCTACCCTTGATAGCAAAGCTATCATTTTGAACAGAAGGACATACAGAGAGCTTCTGTGACAACGAAAAGCTAAAGGAGCTCATCATCACCACCAAACAAGTATTATATAAAATGTTAAAGGGTTTTCTTTAAAAAGAAGAAAAAAAATATCAAAAGTATGAACAATAAAATGTCAATAAATACATATCAATAATTAAATTTAAAAATGAAATAAATGAACAAACAGAACAGAAACAGCCTCATAGATACAGAGACATTATGATGGTTGCCAGACAGGACAAAGGATGGGTAAAAAAGGTGAAGAGATTAAAAAGTACAAATTGGTTGGTAAAGAATAGTCATGGGGATGTAAAGTAAAACGTAGGAAATATAGGGTTTTTTTCTTAAATGAGAAGTGGGGAGGCAGAGAGACATATGCCTCAACCAGGACCCACCCAGTAAGCCCCCTACTGGGAGGTGCTCTGCCCATCTGGCGCTGTTGCTCCATTGCTTGGCAACTGAGCTATTTTAGTGTCTGACATGAGATCATGGAGCCATCCTCAGCACCTAGGGCCAACTTGCTCCATCCAAGCCATGGCTGCAGAAGGGGAATAAACAGAGAGAGAGAAGGGAGAGAGGGAAGGGGTGAAGAAGCAGATGGTCACTTCAGTGTGCCCTGACTGGGAATTGAAGCCAGGGTGATGCTCTACCACTGAACCAACTGGCCAGGGCCAGGAATATAGTTAATAATATTCTAGTAACTATGTATGGTATCAGATGGGTATGAGACCTACTGGAATGATGACTTAGTAAGTTATATAATGTCTAATCACTGGGGTGTACACCTGAAACTAATATAACATTGTATGTCAACTGTAATTGGAAAAAAAATATTTTTAAAGTCCCTATTTCCCTAGGAATCCCTCAAGTGTTGATTTTTTTTTTGTCTTTTTCTGAAGTGAGAAGGAGGGAGGCAGAGAGACAGACTCCCACATGTGCCCTACTGGGATCCACCGGCATGCCCAATAGGGGGTGATGCTCTGACCATCTGGGGCATTGCTCCTTTGCAACTAGAGCCATTCTAGTGCCTGAGGTGGAAGCCATGGAGCCATCCTCAGTGCCCGGGCCAACTTTGCTCCAATGGAGCCTTGGCTGAGGGAGGGGAAGAGAGAGATAGAGAGAAAGGAAGGGAAGGGTGGAGAAGCAGATGGGTGCTTCTCCTGTTTTCCCTGGCCGGAAATCGAACCTGGGACTTCCACACACTGGGCCAATGCCCTACCACTGAACCAACAACCGGCCAGGGCCTCAAGTATTGATTTTATGTCCACACATGATCACCATCATCAGCAGCTACCTTGGCCAGGTCACTGTGGCTGCTGCTACAAAGTTTTCTTATCAACCCTTGCTTCTTTTAACTAGTTTCTCCATAATGTCTCACTTGCTTTCACTACCCTGAGGATTCTCCCTTAGTCTCCTAAAGAATGGGAAATAAGTAATGTTTAAATGTTTACTAATTCATTTCTAAAGGCTTAAAGATAATACAAGTATAACACAGAGACCGCTTCACAATAGTTTTCAAATGAGGGGTTCATAGTGCAATAGCCATTAGGCTTTCTAGGGGGCAGGGGTTAGTGGCAACCTCATCATCAGTAATCTCCAGGTATCTTCCTACCATGGAACCCAATAGACTGTCATCCTGGGGCAGGAAAGGAGTTAGGCATTGGGCTGGAAGGGAGGGCTCACTTCTCTCTTTGGGTCCAAAGTTTTGAACTTGGAACAACTATCTTTTCAGGCAAAACCTCCTCCGCCATCTGCCAGCTGTGGTTTGACCCCAAAACCTAGAGGACATTTTCCAGATTGACATATTTCATCAGAAATAACTCTGTGTAAGTCCCTCACAATGAAATGTAAGTGATGGTATACAGAGCAGAAAATTTATAATCTTTCCCTTTAGCACAAGGTAAAATAAAAAAAAATAAAATAAACAAGCCTCTACCTATATCTTTAATCTTATAATCTCTTAGAAGCAAATGTTCAGACCAAAAAAGGCAAGCACACGTGCATGGGTGCATACACTCACTCTTTCAGGAACAAACCAGACTTTTCCAGGATAGGCAGACTATCCAGAAATAGAAACCATAAAAACATTTTTTGAACTGTAGGATTTCATTCTGCTGAAGTGAAAATTCATCCAATTTACAAGACTACTCAGAACACTTTTACCAACAATGGGGTCTTAAAGTCATCAGTCATGCTCTAGAAAGTTGTTCATTACTTCCTTTGTGAAACTAAGGACACCATTTTGGAAAATTCTAAATTCAAAAGGATTCTTCTTGAAAGTTAAATCAGTATTTCTGCTTTAAAGATAGTTTTTGCATTACACTCTTTGAGAAAGAAAATGGAAGCCTGCCAGGTATTTCCTCGTGGCTCACTTATCCCAGTCAACTACCGAGTTACTGAGTATTAGCAATTAAGTTTCTGATCAACAAAAGATGATGAAATAAACTGTACTCTTTAAAACCTTACCATAGGAGCCTGACTGGTGGTGGCGTCGTAGCTGGAGCATCAGCCTGGGACACTGAGGACCCAGGTTTGAAACCCTGAGGTTGCTGGCTTGAGAGTGGGTTTGCAGGTTTGAGTGCAGTATTGTCAACATGATCCCAAGGTCACTGGCTTAAGCCTAAGTGTCAGTAGGTTGAAGCCCAAGGTCGCAGGCTTGAGCAAGGGGTCACTGGCTCAGCTTGAGCCCCCTGGTCAAGGCATGTATGAGAAACAATCAATGAACAACTAAACTGACACAATTAAAAGGTGATGCTTCCCATCTCTCTCAAAAAATAAATGATTACATTAAAAAAAAAAACCCAAAACCTTAGCATAGAGCTCTTTCTCAGAATACTCACTCTACACCTTTTATTTTCACTTTTGAAATAATTTAAGCAAGTTTGTGCTCATCTGGCTTTTTATTCCACAGCAGATTTTATCCAGCAATGTGGCATGGAAATTAAAGGCATGCACAGGTGGCTGGGGGGTTTGAATTGTCAACTGTGCTGCCTGCTGGTGATAGAACTTGGGGAAGTTCCTTAATCTGCCAGCAGTTCTCTCATCTGTAAAGTGGGTGTGCCTGCCTCATAGAATTGTAGTGAGAGTAAATGAGAGAAGGCCTATACATCCTAAAGCTCTGGGCAGAATAAGCACTATCATAATCATGGGGCTGCAAGAACCAGACACATTGACAACAGTAAGATGTGACTATTTTCAGTCAGATAGTGAGAAGACACCATCTGTTTAGTAATCTGCTCTAGAATTCCTAGAACCTACATCAAGTAGTTTTATTTTTTGTAATTCACCTTTTAACCCATTCTGAAAAATGAAGCACCTGGTCTCTCCTATTCCCCCAAATTCCCTACTTCCTACTTCCTAAGTTTCTTTGATCTCTGCAAACTTATTCATTACCTCTGGTTACAATTTGTCATTGTCCTAAAAGCTGGCACTCAAAGTTGCGGAGTGAGGTCTAGCACTCTCTCCAACTGTACAGGTTCATCCCATCTTTTTCTGTTTGAAGATAATTTCCCTCAAAAGAGACCCTAAAGTTGAGAAGCTTTAGCTTTAAGCTCTGAAGAATGTACTCTTCTCCAAATTTTTAGCCTTTCCTTGATTTCTTGCCACAATGAATTCTCCCTTGCCCAAGCAAACCTGAAATTTTCTGCCTTTGGCATATTCACGAATTTCTCCCAAGCTTCTTGACAACCTCCTGACAAGTTGACTGCATTAAATTATTTCTATTTCTTTGGAATTTGATAGTGTGCCCCCCTGCTTTTTTTTTTTTACAGAGACAGAGAGAGAGTCAGAGAGAGTGATAGACAGGAACGGAGAGAGATGAGAAGCATCAATCATTAGTTTTTCGTTGAGACACCTTAGTTGTTCATTGATTGCTTTCTCATATGTGCCTTGACCACAGGCCTTCAGCAGACGGAATAACCGCTTGCTCGAGCCAGCGACCTTGGGTCCAAGCTGGTGAGCTTTGCTCAAACCAGATGAACCTGTGCTCAAACCAGCGAGCTTGAGGTCGTGAACCTGCGTCCTCCTTATCCCAGTCCGACGCTCTATCCACTGTTCCACCACCTAGTCAGGCAGTGTGCCCCTTTCTATATGTGCCTATCTTTTTAGAAACGAAGCTCACTTCAGAGCTGACTCCCTGTGCAGCCACATAGGTTTCTTTAGATGCCTCTTGCTTTTGATGTCAATGTAGCTTCAATTACATGGTCAGAATTTTACTTATAATCTCATACTCATTCCCTTTGAATCATATTCTTAAAGGCTTTGATTATGGAACCATAGTTGATTTTTTAAAAAGCTGATCTCCTTTCTTAAACCTTAAGGCAGGTGTTTGTACCTAAGGTTTCATTCTCCAATAATACCCAAGAACTCCTAGGTGTCACAGTGGCCTTCTCCAAGGTTCTCTTATGTCTACCTGATGGATCAGTTTCTGAAAAACATTTAGTCAGAATTCAGTCAAGTAGGTGTAAAGGAATTCCCTCGCAGCCTTCTCAGCTTCTAAGAGCTCAGATCGTCACATGTGCTAATGAAGAACCGATCAGTTCTCCCTTTGCTGTGTACTTAGGTCAGGTTTTCTTATCAAAAATTCAGTAACATCAGAGACATTTCCACTTAGATCAAAGTATTTTGAGCTGAGTCATTAATGAGTTATAATTCAATGTGGGTTGTAACAGGCATTGTGAAATAAAATAGAAGAGAAAAGCAATAAAACAGAGTAGAAAAATAGGCAACTGCACTACATGTAGTGAGAATAAATATTGTTTTGTGATGCTATTTTAGTTTTATGTATGTGTCTGCATTGTGTGCTCTTGCATGAAATAAAATGTATTTCATGGTGTGGATCATGGACTAAAATCTTTGAAAACCATCATCTTAGCTGATAATACATTATTTGTACTGTCAAAATGAAAAATATGGGATGTAATTTTTAGATTGTCCTCTTTAATATAATATATGTGCATATATGTGTACATATATAATAAAACTCTATAAAACATAAATATACCTGTTGATTTTTATAACTCCATCTGTTAATAGAAGGTAGTTTAAGAATTTAGCATCTATATTTCAGCTTAAAAAGATATTTCATTTTTAGTTTTCTTTTAAGAAATACAGTCTTTGTGAAAAGATATTCCTAGATTTTAAAACTTTATTTTAGTACTAGATTATCCAATGACTTGCTGAATATTCAAAGACATCAAGCAGCACATGTCCTACAGTATCCAATTCTGTGTTTCCAATTTTTTCCCCATAAAGGGTGATTGGTGGTCACATGATAAAGGACTGGAACATCACTTCCAACCACCTTATGACACTCAGAGCACCCAGAGGAGTGACTTTCAAAAACCAGCATGTCCATTGGTTTTGCCAGTCACACACAGCAAACTGCAAAAGCCTTCTTGTGGAATAGGTAAGGTTAGCAGTGATAAAACCTCTTCTCTGTCACCTCAGGTTCTCTATCAATTTAAGGTGTATTAGATCTGCTGGCACCTCCGGAGAAAATTTCTTTTCTACAGGTGTTGAAATACACATCTAGCAAGTGCAGCCCTTGACAAGTTTGCTTTTTATCCCTTCCTGGTGGACAGCTTATCTCCAGACACATTGAATATAACATAATAAAAGTTGTACTGATCATTAAACACCAGCCTCCAAGTCATAAACTTAGTAGTATTCTACTCTTTGTTTCCATCAGATTTTAAAAAATTGTAACTATTAAAACAAAGTAGTAGGCAATACTATATGGCAGCATTTCTCAAAGTGTAATCTGAGGGTCACTAGTTTTTTGGATGTGTATAGATGCTCAAAAAAGTGGGAAGTAGTCAAATATGTTTTGCAAAAACTGAATTTATACAGTTAAATATACACACACACACACACACACACACAATATTTACTACAGAACTCTTAAAACCCTTATTCAAAGCATAAGCATAATGAATTTCCAGGACGAGGAATAAAGAGTGCTATTCCCCATTCAATGACCCTTTCACCCCCTTTCCAGATCAACTCACATGCCTGATACCACACAAAACATAATTTAGGAAATACTGTTATATAGACTTTTAAAGCATTTTCAGGTTAAAATGTGTTTTACCTGATAATGCCATTAATAAACTGTCTTTCACATTTATTCAAGTTGTATTTATTACCATGTTCTAGTCATTTCTGCTGTTGGATTACGATTTGGCAAGTCTTAAAGAAGTACAGGGTTAAGTAGAAACAAAAATGTATTTATTGAGTACTCACTCTTGCCCTCACCCCACACAAATGTTCATAAGCTAAACTTTAAATTTTTCTAAACACAACAGTAGGTAACAAAAAATCACTTTTAGAAGTTACCAGTCCCTTACTTAACTTTGGCCTTCTAGCCTCTGTGATCCGGCCAGTCTAGTTAAGCATGCAAAAGACAGCTAGACTGAAGGTCAGGACAAACTGTCATAGTCAGTATGATTTCCACCTCAACGGTGATAGTTAAGGGAGAGGGCTGTTAGATAATCTGTAATCATGGCCTCTTGTTTAGAAAGGTAATGCTTCCACTTCTGATTCAGGATGGTAAATGAGTAAAACATCTAAATCTCTGGCCTCCCAAGACCCTATTAAATGATAGCAAAACAATTGACCTATAAAGGTAAAGAGAATGGAAGGAAGAACTTTCTGGAATGTGGGAAGAATGGAAGCCTGTCAATGGATAAGTGAGAGCAGCAAAGAAGCAATAGCCTAAAACCTATAGAAGGAGGTGCAGCAAAGATGAGCCAACCTGCCCGATAAAACCCCAAAAAGAAAAGGGGGTGGAGAGATCAGAGGGTTACATACAGAAATATCAAAGCATAAAACAATGACAACAAAAAAGTTAGAAAATATGAGAGAATAAAAGCAAAATGGAGAATCAGTCTGGAAGGTCCAACTTCTCTGGGGCTCCAGAAATGAAAAGAGTGAAAATCAAAGGCTAGATAATTATCAATACAATACATTCATTGAAAGCATAATATTTGCCAGGACTTTTATGGAACTTCCTAAAGATCCATTCATTCAATTTCACATCCACTGTAGAATAATATAGTAATTAATACTCTTATTTTCCAGATACAAAAGGAACCACAAAATTTAAATAACCTGCCCAAAGTTACACAGAAAACAATTAGTATTTAAATTCAGTCTGACTCAAGTACCTGTAAAAATAACCTGTGCTCTACAAAACCTCTAGAATAATAATAACAAGAAAGTTTGCCAATGTAAAAGAGAGGTATTAAAAGTGTCTACTGAGTGCTTCAAAATATGAAGGGGGAAAAAATACACACCTACATATCACTATGAAATTGCAAAATAACAATTATCAAGAAAAGATTCCATAAAGAAAAAAATAAGTCACCATCTAAGGCAGTGGTTCTCAACCTTTCTAATGCCGTGACCCCGCAATACAGTTCCTCATGTTGCAGTGACCCCAAGCCAAAACATAATTTTGGTGGCTACTTCATAACTGTAATTTTGCTACAGTTATGATTCGGAATGTAAATACCTGATATGCATTATGTGTTTTCCAATGGCTTTAGGCGACCCCGCCGGGGTCACAACCCACAGGTTGAGAACCACTGATCTAAGGAATAAGAATCAATATGGAATCAAGCAGCACTGATACAAGAGCACAATGTAGTTGATGTCTTCAAAGTTCTCAGGGGAAATAATTTAACCTAGATAAGAGGATTTATTTGACATGGACAGCAGGACCTTTTTTTTCAAGTGACAGTGAACATTAAATCCACTAAGAAAGAAATGTCCTGAAACAATATTTGGACCATAAGTGAACAAAATTCAAATATATTGTAAATGCTATTTAGCAGGTCTTAATTTTTAGCATCAATTTATAAACACAGTATGGAAATTTTAAATATGATTACAGAACAGAATTATTTTATCAGCCTTGACAAGAAAAGTAAATATACAGTTAACAGAAGACAAGTAGAAGAGAAGGGTGCTAATATTATTTAACATGAGCATTCAAGAGATACTATCCAAAGTACATGAAACAGGAACAGAAGATTAAGGTTAAAGTCAAAGGAATTAATATAAGAACCAATTTTCTCTCCAGCCCTGGCCTCTTCACTGAGCTTCAAGACTACAGATCCAACCAACTATTTAACATCTCTCCTTGGTCAGCTAATCTCCTTTTCAAATTTAGCATGGCTCACATAGAACATCTAATTTTTTTCTATCCAAACCTCTTCTTCCACCAGCCTTTCCTACCACTTCTATTCTCCTAGATGCTCAAGTTTTTATTATCTAGAAGTCATTCTAAAACTCTCTACCCTTTACATTCAATCCATCAGTTAATCTTATTTATTCATTTTTTTAAATTTTTTTTTAGAGGAGGGGGTACAGACAGGGACAGACAGGACAAGAGAGAGATGAGAAACATCAATTCTTCATTGGGGCACCTTAGTTTTTCATTTATTGCTCTCTCATATATGCCTTGACGGGGGGGAGGGGGTGCTCCAGCAGAGCCAATGACCCTGGGCTCAAGCCAGCAATCTTGGGCTTCAAGCTAGCAACCTTTGGGCTCAATCCAAAAACCATGGGGTCAAATCTATGATCTCACACTCACGCGAGCAATCTCGCACTCAAGCTGGTGAGTCCACGTTCAAGCAGGCAACCTTGGGTTTCAAACCTGGGTCATCAGCTCGTCAACACCCAAGTCAATGCTCCATCCACTGCACCACTTGGTCAGACTCCATCAGCAAATCTTGACACCTCAATCTTCAAAATATATCCAAATCTTCTTACCAATGTAGTGCAGCCTCTACTCTCCTGCTTCTGATCCTTTCTCCTCCATAATTTGTTTTTCACACTATTTAAAAACATAAATGATACCACTCTCCTCCCTTAGGTCCTCTAGTGACTTTTCATTGTTTGTTATGAGAAATAAAGTGCCTACCACCATGTTCAGAATATAGTGGACAATAAATGGCAGCTATTTCTGTTAATTATTGCATTGTCCTAAATTAGGTGTTGAGTTGGAATCTAGCTTTGGGAATCTGGAGTGGACATCTTTTCTCCTTCTACTTGCCTTCCCTCCCCCTCTCTTTCCTTCCTCCTCCCTCCTCCTCCCTCCTCTTTCTTCTCCCTCCCCCTCCTTCTTCCTCCTCCTAACTCTCCCTCCCCCTCTCTGTCTCCATCTCCCTCTCCTTCTGTCTCTCTCTGTTCTTTTATTGTATGCCAGGTTCTAGCACAAGTGCCCACATTCAACCAATATTTACTGTTTAGTTTAATGATAAATACGCATTATCTAACAGATTATTCATTTTAAAGTCATAATATAATTTAAACTAACATACATACCAATATAGCCCTGCAATTTATTCATATTTTAGATGTTATTTGAATACTAGATGAAAATGATTTGGAAAGAAAATATTTTAATTTAACATTTTGAAATATGTATATAAACTAGTCTCTATATGCCAGATTATGCATGTGGACACAGAAAATGTGTATATAAACATGCATTACTGGGCCAATTAAAAGTCACCTCATAGTCATTCTGTTTCATCGGCCCACTTAATTACGCCTGATCTTTGGCATCTCAGCAATGTTGTCTTGTGCTGACAGTGAAAGTGCCCTTTATGTCTTGTGCCACCACACAGTTTCCTGACTGCCATCCACAGTCAGAACAGCAAATGACTGTGCTCCATCATATTCACTTTTGGTTTTTGTTAGAGTTAAATTAGCTCCTTTAACACTCAAATTCCCCTCACCCAACTCCCAGCAACTTCTTTGGTAAACATTTCACTTGCCCAACCTCCTCCTCCCCTTAAGCACTCCCCACTACTCTGGAAAGGTACTGTAAGGTTGTAGTTCATTTGCTTGCTATTCTCTCACTTAATGGTTCCCTGGCCTTCACTTTGAAATGTAGCAAAAAGTTTATCTTTGCAGAAATGTCAGGGAAAGCTTGCATTGGGAAATGACCTGACAATTAGGGAAGTTTAAATCACAATAGTTGTTTGTAAAAGCCTAGCAACTGACCCAGAGACGCTGTCTTCTGATAAATCAGCCCCCATCCCCAGGGCAGTGGAAACCCGTGGGAGGAGGGGGGCTGGCTGGCTTGAAGCCTCGGCTGGCCCAGCCAGCCCTGGACATTTTGAACTAGAACAGGTCTCCTTTAGACAGTTGAGCAGGGAGGTAAAGAATATGGAAAAACTGTGGCACCACTACAATCCACATATGAAAAAATATTCCCTTGTACCTACAGAGGCAATGAAATCAGCCCCTTTTTCCAAGACCCCTGACTAAATTATAAAAACCCTACTCCTACTCTCCTCATTGCTGACATACCTTTAGTCTGTCTCTGCATGCTTGTACCCAGGCATATTAAATAAATTTTCCTTTTGTGTTTCCTGTTTGGCTCTCCCTGGTGCCCATCCATGGACCTGGGAATGGGTTTAGCTGTCAGCTATCTCATAAGGAATAAGGCAGTTCAGACTTGGAGAGAACTTAGGGGTTTATACCGACCTGTCATTGCCAAGGGAGACTGACAATAGACTTTCTTTCCTCCCTCCCCAGTGGACCAGCCACGCTAGCTTCAACCTTTCAGTTTTATATAATAATACTTTATAAGTTGGAAAGGCTGTTCTAATTTGTGAAAAAGGTAGTTCATATTTAAATGGAACTTTGGCTGTTTATCAACTACTTGATATTTTAACATTCGTTTGAATTTCAAATTCAGATACAGTGGGAAAAATAATTTTCCAAATTAGGTTTTTGTTTGTGTTGCTTTTTTTGCACCAAGGGGGCAACATAACAATTTGTTGCTATAGTTCGGTTCAAGTTTCAGTTTTTTCATTGTATTTTGAAAATCTGTACTGTTGTTTTTACATTGATAATCTTTTTATATAAGATCAAAATAAATATTATTTAGAAGAATGGAATTTGCTAATAGAAAAATATTACTCGGGTTTTTTTAAGTAGACACAAACAAAATGTTAAGAAAATTTCTCAATATAATAATACTTTATAAGTTGGAAAGGCTGTTGTAAAAGCTGCCATGTTTCCTCCAATATGAGGAGTAAGTTGTGTATATTAATAAATCTTGACTTTGTTAATTAAATATAGGTGACTAGACACCAACTTGTTTGTTGTCTCCTTGTTTAGAAAATTCCTATTTTAATTAGATCGTGTTTCTAAGAAACAGAGTGGATTTCAAACATTCTTCATGTACTTTGCCTTATTTTGTGTAAGCCTCATCTAACAAGGCTCCTTTTAAGTAATTATTTTGTATCTGATTTGAATTCTTATACAGAGTAACCACTAAGAACTTGAATATCTTCTTTGGTATTTTGCCACATAGATGTTCTTCACTACTGTGGACTACTTTAAAAGTCTCATATATTTGCATAAATGAACATGGTAGTTATGTCTAATTTTGATAGGCATAATGTCTGGGTAAGGAATTTCTCTCTATAATAGCTCAGATTACCTTTTTCTCTCATTTTATTAGTCCCAATGAAGAAATTTTTAAAGTTATTAGTTTTGAGATTCTGAGAGGTTCTAGATCACTATATAAAAGATAACTGATTTGATTGAATCCCTTCTGAAGTATTTGTTTGTTATCAGTATAACAAAGTACTCTAAAATTTAGTTGCTTAAAAAGAACAATCATTTTATTTGCTCATGATTCTGCAATCTGAACTGGGCTCGACTGGGCAGTTCTTCGGTTGGCCTTACTGCTTGTGTGCCTGCAGTTCAGCTGGCAGGCTGTCTTGGGTGTGAACTCAGCTAAGACACTAGAATGATTGGGCCTCTCCACCTCCATGTGGTCTCTCCATGTGATTTCTCAAGCAGGGTAGTGGAACTTACTATATGTCAGCTCAGGACTCCTGAGAATGCAAAAGCAGAAGCCTCAAGGCTTTCTTAAGATTTCTGCCTAGAACTGGCATCACGTTACTTTTGCCAAATCCTATTGGTTAAAGCTAACTACAATTCCAGTTCATGTTCACAAGGGAGAAGACTGTTTAAGGATGTAAATACTGGGATTTCTGATTCATTGGGGCCACCAATGTAAGAGACTATTATAATGTCCTAAATAGTTATTCCTTTGAGAGTTTAAGAATGGCCAACTCTTAACCTTTCTTTGTCTGAAACTTGTTTTTATATTGCTCTCACTCTTCAATGAATGAAATGAACAATGCCCTATCCCTTTTAGTTTTAATATCACAAATATCTTCTCCTGATCTACTACCTATTAGCTTTGCCCATGGTGTTGTTCATTGAATAGGAATCCTAAATGTTGATGTAGTCAATTTTATCAAGTTTTCACCTATGGGGTTGTGCATCAGTTGTTTATGATGAGTTTTCCTAGGTCACAAAAATATCTTATGTTTTCTTCATTTGATTTTATAATCTCACCTTCCATAATTATGTCTTTAACCCTAGATTTCACCTTTATGTGTAGTATTAGGTAGGGACCTACTCCATTTTTCTCTATGAAGTGTTCTGGATATTATCTACTAAAAAATCTACATTCCCACTGTTGACTGTGTGACTTCCTTAATTGTATATTAGGATTCAATATATAAATGGGTCTGTCTCTGAGTGCTGTTCCTTAGGTTAATTTTCAGTTGGTCAGTACTGAAATGTTTTCATTATATTGATTTTTAGTTTGTCTTCATATCTGATAGGGAAAGTTCCCATTCTTTTCTCTTTCTTTTCAGAGTTGACCACTCTATATGGACTTAATTCTTCCATTTAAACTTTGGAATTCATAAGATTCCTCAAAATATCCAGATAGAATTTTGGTTGGATTGTGTTGACATTATAGATTTAAGAAAAATTGCCCCTTTGTAGTAACATACTATCCCCTTCTATCTAAGTGTAGGGAAAGTCTATTCAGTTCTACTTCCCTGTTTAGGTTAAAAGTTTAAAATTTTTCTCTGCAGCAGTCTTCTGAATTCTTTGTTAATTTCTAGAGAGTTTATACTATATAGTTTTTGTTCCTAGAGAATGTATCTTATTTTTCATTTTTTTTCCTAGTAGGTTACTATTATTATAGTGAAATGCTTTTGGTTTTTATACACTTATCTGCTTACCTTGCCACATGCTTATTCTCATAATTTATTGATTCTTGTGGTTTTTCTATTCAGGTAATTATATCACCTAAAAATAATGTTTTTTTTCTTTTCCTTTGCAATAATTATACTACTTTTTTTCTTTTAAAAACAATATTCACCAGAATCTCCATTAATATGTTAAACAGCAGAATTTTAGTTCTGAGTTATTATGGGTATAATATATATTTATTTTTCTGTTCTTTAGTCTTTGTTTTTTTCCCCTCTTCTTTTCCAAGTAAGAGGAGGGGAAGAGATAGAAAGACAGACTCCACATGCACCCCAACCAGGATCCACCTGGCAAACCCTGTCTGGGGCCAATGCTCTGTCCATCTGGGGCCATGCTTGCAACTGAGCTATTTTTAGTGCCTGAGGCAAGGTCATGGAGCCATCCTCAGCACCTGAGGCCAAATTGCTCAAACAAATTCAAGCCATGGCTGTGAGAGAAGAGAGAGATAGAGAGAGAGAGACAGAAAGAGAGAGAGAAGGGGGAGGGGTGAAGAAGCAGATGGTCACTTCTCCTGTGTGCCCTGACTGGGAATTGAACCTGGGATAGCCACTGAGCCAACCAGCCAGGGCCAGTCTTTGTCATTTTAAGGAAACAAAAAAAAAATATTTTCTTCTGTATACCTTACGCACCTTCCTTGATTTATTTTTATTCTTGAGTTCTTTCTCTAGGAATTTTTCAATGTAGTTCTGTTTTAGGGGAAAATATTTCGAGGCCTTCTTTACCTCCCAATATTTTTTTACTGTGGCTTCAGAGTTAAATGACAGTTTATTTGGCTATAATAATTTTATGCTTGAAGTTTTTTCCCCTTTAAATTTAAAAAATATTAAATCCGTTATCATTGTGTCCAATATTGTGAAATTTCAGTAAATCTGCTTCTTACTCCTTTGTTGGCAACCTACCTCTCCTCTTTGAAAGCATTTAGAATTTTTCTCTGTCTCAGACAACCTTAAATTTCTCTATAAATGTCTTTATAGAGATGTGAGTTTTTCCTAAACTATCCTGCAGGATTGGGAAGAGAGTGAGGCAAGAAAGAAATCTAGGGTGCAAAATTTAAGGAGGTCTTCACTCTCAGAATCATGCAAGTACCTCCTTAAATTTTGCATGCCATGAGCCTCACCTGCCTCACTTATGAGTGCTTTTAATCTGAGGTCTTTGAACTTTAATTCTTTTATAATCATCATCATTATTCCTTCAAATATTTCTACTTCTTCTAGGTCTCCTGAATTCTAGTGTTGGCACTTCTACCATCCTTGTCTCTTAGCTTCTATTTTATACTTTTTTCTTTATCCTTTCTTGCTGCCTTCCTGGGAGAGCTTCTTAGTCTGATTTTCAACTTCATGAATCTTGTCATATATCTCTTTTTTTCCTTCCTTTCTTCCTTCCCCTCCCATCCTTTCCCTTTTCCTTCCTTCCTTCCTTCCTTCCTTCCTTCCTTCCTTCCTTCCTTCCTTCCTTCCTTCCATTCCTTTCTGTAAGAGGAGGGAGAGAGAATGAGACAGACTCCCTATGCACCCCAACCGGGATCCACCCAGCAACCCCTGTCTGGGGCTGATGCTCAAATCAACTGAGCTATTTTTAGCACCTGAGGCTGATGCTCAGCCCAACCAAGCTATCCTCAGTGCCTGGGGCTGACACTTGAACCAATTGAGCCATAGGCTGCTAGAGGTTAAGAGGAGGAGAAGGTGGAGTGGGAGGGGGAGAGAAGTAGATGGTTGCTTCTCTTGTGTGCCCTGACCGGAATTGAACCTGGGAAGTTCTTATGCCAGGCTGATGCTCTGTTTACTGATCCAACCAGCCAGGGCCTTATCTTTTCTTTTTAATTATTATATTTTTATTTCTAATAGTTTAAGTGATTCTTTTTTATAACCTTTAATTCTTATTAATAATTAATAATATCTTCTATAATTCCATATTAATAATACCTTGAAGAAATTTGTTGTGTTTATTTTAAATTTTTAGTGTAGAAATTCCAGTGATGCTGCTTCACATAGTATATATTTTAAGTGTTGTTGTCTGTGTCTTCATAGCATCCATTTAGTTTATCTTAGATCATGTTCCCTGAGGGGAATTAGCAGACTTGTGTAGGCAAAGGCTAAAGACAAAGTCGAGTTTGTGTGCCTCCCACTGAAATTAAGGAAAGAAAATATGGGTCAGGCTGGAAGTATCAGTCCCCAGAAAACCAGTTTTGACCATCTCCATTTATTGTCACTGCTCTAGACCAGTCCTCAAGTCAGGACTCCACTTCTTTCCTCATTAAACTCTTTAAAAAAAGGATCACTGGGAGAAGGCAATCTCTTGGTATTTTTAATCCCCCAGCACTGATAGGGGAATGGTGGAGGAAATGCCCGACAGGGCAGCATCCACCCCTTTTTTTTATTCATTTTAGAGGGGAGAGAGAGTTAGAATGAGAGAGAGAGAGAGAGAGAGAGAGAGAGAGAGAGAGAGAGAGAGAGAGAAAGGGGAGAGGAGCAGGAAGCATCAACTCGCATATATGCCTTGACCAGGCAAGCCCAGGGTTTTGAACCAGTGATCTCAGTGTTCCAGGTCAATGCTTTATCCACTGCGCCACAACAGGTCAGAGCCCACCCCCCACCCCACCCCTTTTTTTAAAATCATATTACCCTAGAGCCATGATGGTGAACCTTTTTATAAAAACCACCCACTTTTGCAGTGCTGGTCAACCTGGTCCCTCCCACCCACTAGTGGGTGGTCCAGCTTTCATGGTGGGCCAATCATGTTTGGTTGCTCCATTACCACCCACCATGAAAGCTGGAAGCCCATTAGTGGGCAGGAGGGACCAGGTTGACCAACACTGCAAAAGTGGGTGGTTCTTTTAAAACAGGAGTCGGGGAACTTTTTGGCTGAGAGAGCCATGAACACCACATATTTTAAAATGTAATTCCATGAGAGCCATACAACGACCCGTGTATTTACGCATTATCCAGTAAAAATTTGGTGTTGCCCCGGAGGACAGCTGTGATTGGCTCCAGCCACCCGCAACCATGAACATGAGCGGAAGGAAATGAATGGATTGTAATACATGAGAATATTCTATATTTTTAACGTTATTTTTTTTTATTAAAGATTTGTCTGTGAGCCATCAAAAGAGCCACATCTGGCTCGCAAGCCATAGGTTCCCGACCCCTGTATTAAAAGGTTCGTCATCACTGCCCTAGAGGGACTTCTGTGCTATTCTGATGTTACTAAATTGACAAGAGATAGCTAGACAGTTTCTGCCCGCTTCTGCTGTGCCCAGGAAAGCAATGATCTTCCCAAGGCAACATGGAGAAAAGTCAAGAGCAGATCTCAAAAGCTTTCCTCAACCTATTGTGTGTTGACTGTATCTGACCTCCCTACCCTCCAGCAGTTCACTAAAGCCTTTGGGTTTCTCAGTTTTTGGTGAGAATTCATGCTTCTTCTCCCTTTTGTGGCTTCCCCTTTTGTCAGGATACCAAAGAGTTGACCCCTGCCTAACTTTGAAGACTCTCTCTTGTTTGACCCCAGCATCCTAGAGACTTTGTCTTTAATCCTCACAATTCTGAAAGCAAATCATTATTATCCCTATTTTTATAGAGGAGGGAATTGAATCTCAGTAGAGTTAAGTGATTCTGTTCAAAGTCACACAGCTATGAAGTATGGTAGAGCTGAAATTTGCAAACATGTCTCTCTATCCCAAAGCCCATGCTTTGGATACTGCATTAATCCCCCCAGATTAAGGCTTAAATCTAGAGCTATCTCATTTTATTCAGAAAGTTATAAAACTGTTTTTGAGAGGATGACGTCAGAGTAATGGCGGAGTAGGAAGCGATACCGATAAATCTCCCCCAAAACTCAACAAGATCTTCAACCAGAAACAGAAAAACCTATACTTGGAGCTTCCAGATTCTTCGCAATACACCCAAAGGTATGATTGAGTGAAAAATTGGCTAAATATATAACCAAACCCCGAAGGAAATAGGGAGTAAGAAATGCTCCGCCTTCCTCACTAACCTAAACAGGGCGGCTTTCTCTGGTAACTGTGAATATAGAAACTGAGGCGGGCAAAGGGGGTGAATAGATCCAGGCCGCCGCAGCAAAAACGGCCGAACCAGGCTGTGGCTCAGAGATCCAAGCCGAGGAAAATCTGATCCTGTGGCAACCCGGGCAATACAAGCTAACACTCGCGCCAAACCCAAACAAAGAAAGACAAGCGGAGCGGCCATTTTACCCGGTCTCCTGGTCGGTGCGCAGTTAGTGGAAGAGAGATTTCTTCCTAAGCCGCGGAAGTGGGTGCCCGTGCTGCCCCACGGAGAGGCAGGGTCAGAGGCCTTTCTGTGGGCTGAGGGCAGAGTCTCTGGGCAGCCCCAGCGCCCTGGGAAAGCCACGCACGGGAGGGAGTGAGAACTACTTCCAACGGTGGAGATTTTCCGTGCTGGTGAGGGTTTTACTCAGAGGGAACCGCGGCCGGCCTCATATCCTGGTGTGCGCGTGCAGATAAGGAGTGAGCGATTCCTCCGAGTGCCTCGGCAGTGCGCGCCCGTGTTATCGCACAGAGGGGCAGAGTCAGGGGCCTTTGTGTGGGCCAAAGCGGAATCTCGGGCCGCCCCAGCGCCTTGCAAAAGCCGCACACGGGGACGGAGCGAGACTCAATTCCAACGCTGCAACTTTTCCCTGCGGTTGGGGGTTTCACTCAGAGCGTGAGACTGCTGGCCGGATATCCTGGTTGCAGACAGTGAGTGAGAGTTTCCTCCAAGCGCCCCGGAAGTGGGCGCCCGCTTGTGTTACCGGACAGAGTGGCAGAGCCAGTGGTCTTTGAGTGGGCGGAAAGCCCACCTGATTATGCTAGCAGCTCTGACTGACTGAGCCTTACCCAGAGCCCTGTGCTGAGTGGAAATAGAGTGGGGAGTTGCCAGCAATTTGAGCCTCTTACTATCCAGGCAGAGGCAGCAGCAACCCCATACCTGGACTATCAGGCTACTAATTGAGGAAGGAAAGACTAGGAGAAAGGCTCCAGGAACACGGACTCTCTCACTGTCGGAGCCTATAAATGCTAATGAGCCTCAACTCCCAACGAGAATAAAGCATAATACATGACATTGCCATAGAGACTTATCAACTGCAAACCTCTACCTGAGCGTGCCAAAGGGGCAGAACCCGGGGTACAGAGTCACCGACCAGGAAGAGGGAGAGAAAAGAAAAAGCAAGAAGATAACCTCTCAAAATCAAGAATAATCTGCAGACTTTATAACCTATCCCATTTTATTATATTTGTTCGTTTGTTTCTCTTATCTTCATTCTTGAGACTTTTTTTTCCTCCTCCAATTTGGCCGATTAACTCTCTACCGGTCTTACTCTCTCCTCTCCTTGAACTACACTACCCATAAGTGTTACATCTCCCATTATCATTTCTCTTCTCTTCCTTTCTCTCTATGAGGGTTGCACTCCAAAACCCTTAACTCTTTCTCTCTCTCTCCTTTCTTTTTTCTTCTTTTAGTGGTTCCCTCTTTTTTTCTCTCTCTCTCTTTCTTTTCTCCCTCTATATTAGTTTCTTCCTTTCTCCTTTACATCTCCTCTCATTCAAACCTCAATAACAAACAAATTATCTTATCTGGGACTCAAACCTATGTTTGTGGCATTTTGGGGGGTTTTTACTTCACCTTTTTAACTCACTAGCAGTGCTCCCATCCCTGGCTCTCCATATTATCTAGTTCTTGTTCCACTAAATACAATAGTAAGTTTTTAATTTGTCCCCCCATTTTTCCATTTTCCTCTTATTCCTCTCATCATAACTCTTAGAAAACCAACACCTAAAAGCAAATCATTTTATTCTTGACCCAAATTTTTTCCTTATTTGCTTTTTGTGGGTCCATACGCTCTTTTTTTTTTCTTTTTTCTTTTTTTTTTTTTTTTTTCTTTTCCTTTTTTTTTTTTTTTTTTTCTTTCTCTCTTTTTTGCCCCTTTATTACTTTTCCCCAATTCAGGCCCTCCATCACAGGCATTGTTTGTTATAACTCACAGTCCACCACAAGATTTTCTCAAGAAAGAGGGGAGAGGAGAGGAGAGGAAAAAAAGAGGGGGGGAATAATTTCCTTTTTTTAAAAAACTTTTATTTTATTTTATTTTTCTTTATTTCATTATTAATTTTTTTAAAAAAAACAACTCTTTTCGATTTGTTATTTTTTTATTTTTTTTTAACTTTTTATTCTTTATTAAATCTCATTAATACTATCAACAAAACCACCCTCAGATGCCATTAAGGAAGAGAAAATCGAATATCATGGATACAAAAGAAAGAGAGGTAACACAGCTAGATGAGGAAAAATCTATGGAGAAAAAATTTAATATATTGGAAACCTTGGAGCTAAATGACAGAGAATTCAAGATAGAAATCCTAAAAATCCTCCGAGATATACAAGAAAACACAGAAAGGCAATATAGGGAGCTCAGAAAACAACTCCATGAACACAAAGAATATATGTCCAAGGAAATTGAAACTATAAAAACAAATCAAACAGAGATGAAAAACTCAATTAACGAGCTGAAAAACGAAGTAACAAGCTTAGCTAATAGAACAGGTCAGATAGAAGAGAGGATTAGTGAAATAGAAGACAAGCAACTTGAGGCACAACAGAGAGAAGAAGAAAGAGACTCAAAAATTAAAAAAAATGAGATAGCCCTACAAGAATTATCTGACTCCATCAAAAAGAATAACATAAGAATAATAGGTATATCAGAGGGAGAAGAGAGAGAAAATGGAATGGAGAACATACTTAAACAAATAATTGATGAGAACTTCCCAAGCCTGTGGAAAGAACTAAAGCCTCAAGTTCAAGAAGCAAACAGAACTCCAAGTTTTCTTAACCCCAACAAACCTACTCCAAGGCATATCATAATGAAATTGACACAAACCAACAGCAAAGAAAAAATTCTCAAGGCAGCCAGGGAAAAGAAGAATACAACATATAAAGGAAGGCCCATTAGATTATCATCAGATTTCTCAGCAGAAACTCTACAAGCTAGAAGAGAGTGGACCCCAATATTTAAAGTCCTGAAAGAGAGGAACTTTCAGCCACGAATACTATACCCATCAAAGCTATCCTTCAAATACGAAGGAGAAATAAAAACATTCACAGATACAGAAAAGATGAGGGAATTTATCATCAGAAAACCCCCACTCCAGGAATTACTAAAGGGGGTTCTCCAATCAGATACAAAGAACAAAAAAAAAACAGAGCCACAAGTAAAAGCTCCAAGAAGAACACAATAAAACCAAATTTAAACTGTGACAACAACAAAAAGAAAGAGGGGGAGAAGACGGAGATTAACAGTAGCAAAGGACGATGGAGTGCAAAAGTACTCACAAAATAGTTCGCTACAATGAACAGGGTAGGGACCCTTTTCATTACTCAAAGGTAACCACCATTGAAAAAACCACCACAGAAGCACATGAGATAAAAAAGATAGCAACAGAGGAAAGATGTATGGAATACAACCAAATAAAAACAAAAGATAGAAAAACGAAAGAGAAGGATCAAACAAGACACAAAACTAACAGAAAGCAAGATATAAAATGGCAATAGGGAACTCACAAGTATCAATAATTACACTAAATGTAAATGGATTAAACTCACCAATAAAAAGGCACAGAGTAGCAGAATGGATTAAAAAAGAAAATCCAACTGTATGCTGCCTACAGGAAACTCATCTAAGTAACAAGGATAAAAACAAATTCAAAGTGAAAGGCTGGAAAACAATACTCCAAGCAAATAACATCCAAAAAAAAGCAGGTGTAGCAATACTCATATCGGATAATGCTGACTACAAGACAGGAAAAGTACTTAGAGACAAAAATGGCCATTTCATAATGGCTAAGGGGACACTGAATCAAGAAGACATAACAATTCTTAATATATATGCACCAAACCAAGGAGCACCAAAATATATAAGACAGCTACTTATTGATCTTAAAACAAAAACTGACAAAAATACAATCATACTTGGAGACCTCAATACACCGCTGACGGCTCTAGATCGGTCATCCAAACAGAGAATCAACAAAGACATAGTGGCCTTAAACAAAACACTAGAGCACCTGGATATGATAGACATCTACAGGACATTTCATCCCAAAGTGACTGAGTATACATTTTTCTCCAGTGTACATGGATCATTCTCAAGAATTGACCATATGTTGGGCCACAAAAACAATATCAGCAAATTCAGAAAAATTGAAGTTGTACCAAGCATATTTTCTGATCATAAAGCCTTGAAACTAGAATTCAACTGCAAAAAAGAGGAAAAAAATCCCACAAAAATGTGGAAACTAAACAACATACTTTTAAAAAATGAATGGGTCAAAGAAGAAATAAGTGCAGAGATCAAAAGATATATACAGACTAATGAAAATGACAATACGACATATCAGAATCTATGGGATGCAGCAAAAGCAGTGATAAGAGGGAAGTTCATATCACTTCAGGCATATATGAACAAACAAGAGAGAGCCCAAGTGAACCACTTAACTTCCCACCTTAAGGAACTAGAAAAAGAAGAACAAAGACAACCCAAAACCAGCCGAAGAAAGGAGATAATAAAAATCAGAGCAGAAATAAATGAATTAGAGAACAGAAAAACTATAGAAAAAATTAATAGAACAAGGAGCTGGTTCTTTGAAAAGATCAACAAAATTGACAAACCCTTGGCAAGACTTACCAAGGAAAAAAGAGAAAGAACTCATATAAACAAAATCCAAAATGAAAGAGGAGAAATCACCACGGACACCGTAGCTATACAAAGAATTATTGTAGAATACTATGAAAAACTTTATGCCACTAAATTCAACAACCTAGAAGAAATGGATAAATTCCTAGAACAATACAACCTTCCTAGACTGAGTCAAGAAGAAGCAGAAAGCCTAAACAGACCTATCAGTAGAGAAGAAATAGAAAAAACCATTAAAAACCTCCCCAAAAATAAAAGTCCAGGCCCTGACGGCTATACCAGCGAATTTTATCAAACCTTCAAAGAAGACTTGGTTCCTATTCTACTCAAAGTCTTCCAAAAAATTGAAGAAGAAGCAATACTTCCAAACACATTTTATGAGGCCAACATAACCCTCATACCAAAACCAGGCAAGGATGGCACAAAAAAAGAAAACTACAGACCAATATCTCTAATGAATACAGATGCTAAAATACTAAACAAAATACTAGCAAATCGAATACAACAACATATTAAAAAAATAATACATCATGATCAAGTGGGATTCATCCCAGAATCTCAAGGATGGTTCAACATACGTAAAACGGTTAATGTAATACACCATATCAACAAAACAAAGAACAAAAACCACATGATCTTATCAATAGACGCAGAAAAGGCTTTCGATAAAATACAACACAATTTTATGTTTAAGACTCTCAACAAAATGGGTATAGAAGGAAAATATCTCAACATGATAAAGGCCATATATGATAAACCATCAGCTAACATCATATTAAATGGCACTAAACTGAAGGCTTTCCCCCTTAAATCAGGAACAAGACAGGGTTGTCCACTCTCTCCACTCTTATTTAATGTGGTACTAGAGGTTCTAGCCAGAGCAATCAGACAAGACAAAGAAATAAAAGGCATCCATATCGGAAAAGAAGAAGTAAAGGTATCACTTTTTGCAGATGATATGATCCTATACATCGAAAACCCCAAAGAATCCACAAAAAGACTACTAGAAACAATAAGCCAATACAGTAAGGTCGCAGGATACAAAATTAACATACAGAAGTCAATAGCCTTTCTATATGCCAACAATGAAACAACTGAGAAGGAACTCAAAAGAATAATCCCCTTCACGATTGCAACAAAAAAAATAAAATACTTAGGAATAAACATAACAAAGAATGTAAAGGACTTATATAATGAAAACTATAAACCATTGTTAAGGGAAATCGAAAAAGATATAATGAGATGGAAGAATATACCTTGTTCTTGGCTAGGAAGAATAAATATAATCAAGATGGCTATATTACCCAAAGCAATATACAAATTTAATGCAATTCCCATCAAAATTCCAATGACATTTTTTAAAGAAATAGAGCAAAAAATCATCAGATTTATATGGAACTATAAAAAACCCCGAATAGCCAAAGCAATCCTAAAGAAAAAGAATGAAGCTGGGGGCATAACAATACCTGACTTCAAACTCTATTATAGGGCCACGACAATCAAAACAGCATGGTATTGGCAGAAAAATAGACACTCAGACCAATGGAACAGAATAGAAAGTCCAGAAATAAAACCACATATATATAGTCAAATAATTTTTGATAAAGGGGCCAACAACACACAATGGAGAAAAGAAAGCCTCTTCAATAAATGGTGCTGGGAAAACTGGAAAGCCACATGCAAAAGAATGAAACTGGACTACAGTCTCTCCCCCTGTACAAAAATTAACTCAAAATGGATCAAAGATCTAAACATAAGACCTGAAACAATTAAGTACATAGAAGAAGACATAGGTACTCAACTCATGGACCTGGGTTTTAAAGAGCATTTTATGAATTTGACTCCAATGGCAAGAGAAGTGAAGGCAAAAATTAATGAATGGGACTACATCAGACTAAGAAGTTTTTGCTCAGCAAGGGAAACTGATAACAAAATAAACAGAAAGCCAACTAAATGGGAAATGATATTTTCAAACAACAGCTCAGATAAGAGCCTAATATCCAAAATATACAAAGAACTCATAAAACTCAACAACAAACAAACAAACAATCCAATAAAAAAATGGGAAGAGGATATGAATAGACACTTCTCCCAGGAAGAAATACAAATGGCCAACAGATATATGAAAAGATGCTCATCTTCTTTAGCTATTAGAGAAATGCAAATCAAAACGGCAATGAGATACCACCTCACACCTGTTCGATTAGCTGTTATTAGCAAGTCAGGTAATAGCAAATGTTGGAGAGGCTGTGGAGAAAAAGGAACCCTCATACACTGTTGGTGGGAATGTAAAGTAGTACAACCATTATGGAAGAAAGTATGGTGGTTCCTCAAAAAACTGAAAATAGAACTACCTTATGACCCAGCAATCCCTCTACTGGGTATATATCCCCAAAACTCAGAAACATTGATACGTAAAGACACATGCAGCCCCATGTTTATTGCAGCATTGTTCACAGTGGCCAGGACATGGAAACAACCAAAAAGCCCATCAATAGATGACTGGATAAAGAAGATGTGGCACATATACACTATGGAATACTACTCAGCCATAAGAAATGATGACTTCGGAACATTTACAGCAAAATGGTGGGATCTTGATAACATGATACGAAGCGAAATAAGTAAATCAGAAAAAAACAGGAACTGTATTATTCCATATGTAGGTGGGACATAATAGTGAAACTAAGAGACATTGATAAGAGTGTGGTGGTTACGGGGGGGAGGGGGGAATGGGAGAGGGATAGGGGGTGGGAGGGGCACAAAGAAAACAAGATAGAAGGTGACAGAGGATAATCTGACTTTGGGTGGTGGGTATGCAACATAATTGAACGACAAGATAACCTGGCCTTGTTATCTTTGAATATATGTATCCTGATTTATTGATGTCACCCCATTAAAAAAATAAAATTATAAAAAAATAAATAAATAAAACTGTTTTTGAAAACACGAATGTTCTGTGAGCTGGACCAAAGCATTTACCCAAAAACAGGTGGTCTTTTTCAAATTGGTGGGAAAAATATGTTAGTTAGAATTTTCTCAATGTCATAGTTGTCCACAAATTTTTATTAAATCTTTGGTACCTGCTGTTCTTTTGTGTGCTAGCAAATCCTAAAAAAAAAAGTAATGATTAAGTAGGAAATGAGTTTTGAATATCTGATCTCAATTAGAAATCAAGAAAATGTTATAAATTAGCATTTTTTACCTACTAACTGGGAGACAATTGACATTTCATATCATATAATATATATTTGAACACTCATCATTCTTGCTGTAACATTCATTTACATCAGTGTCTAAAAATTGAATTGAATGCTTAATAAGTGTGAATTTACTAATATTTTTTCTTTCTATATATCCTACCTAATTTTAAAGACATGATTTAAAATTTTTGAATTTCATATTAAACAGTTAATAATGCATGGAGTAAAAAGTTCAAATGCTCCAATACTATATGCAGTGAAAGTAAATCCACCCCTCTCCACCTCTATCATCCAGCTAGCTAATTCTCTCCCCATACAAAAACCACTGTTGTGTTTCTTGTTATCATTTCATAGATATGGTAGGTATACATAATGTTTTATGTACATATTTTTTTATAAAAGGGAGATTTTTTTGTCACTAAATTGGGAATTACTCTGACTCCTTATATAACTTTGTATGCTAAAAATAAAGTGAGTTTTTAAATTTAAAATATTAAATATAGCCTGACTGGGCAGTGGTGCAGTGCATAGAGTGTCAGCCTGGGATTCTGAGTACCCAGGTTCAAAGCCCTGAGGTCACCGGCTCGAGTACAGAGCCTCCAGCTTGAGTGTGGGATCACAGACATGACCCCATGGTCACTGGCTTGAACCCAAAGGTCACTGGCTTGAAGACCAAGGTCGTTGGCTTAAGCCCAAGGACACAGGCTTGAGCAAGGGGTCACTGACTCGGCTGGAGTCCCTGGTCAAGGTACATTTGGAAAAGCAATCAATGAACAACTAAGGTGCCGCAACAGTGAGTTGATGCTTCTCATCTCTCTCCCTTCCTGTCTTTCCCTATCTGTCCATTTCTCTCTCTCTCTCTGTGATACACACACACAGTGTGTGTGTGTGTATCACAGAGAGAGAGTAGAGAAACCAAAATGAAAACCTCTATATGCCCATCACTCAGATTAAAAGATTATTTAAAAGTCAGGGTTTAATTAATGCTCTTGCATATTTTCAGAGCTTCTGTCAATGAAAAATGAAAAGAATTGTTTCCAACTACAAGTGCAGCGGCCCCCGAGTCTTCAGTTCATTGTGTTAGTGCTAGCTGGGAGCAACTTATGCATAAATTTCTCATAGCCTTTCTAGGAGTAAAAGTAAATTGAAAAATATATCATACTTATGCTTTTCCCAAAACTTTGGTTGGTATCTGTGCAAGAAGTGTATGTAGCAGATTTTTAAAGTCATTATTGCATTAATACTCATTTTTTTAATTACTAGTAATTCCACATGTGGGGCTAATTTGGTTGTTTTGACTTAGCTCCTTTCACAGAGAAAGAATGCTGAAGCCATTATATTTATTATTTAGATTGCATAAGTAATCTTGCATACTTAAAACATCTTAATTTCATTAGCATTTTTGATAAAGCATGGATAGTAGAAATGCTGATCTTATGTCCATCCACAAATCTAATTTTTGTTCTGACATCACAAATCTTTTTTCCTTAGTACCACTTGCCTCTCCTGATGCATCTGCAGAACTTCAAAAGAATTTTATAGAACGCATCTCTTTCATCCATCAATATGATGCCAGAAAAACTCCCAATGAGCCTATAAAGGGCAAGGTGAGAGCGTATTTAGAATCAATTATTTAATACTATAGGATGGGATATATTTATGATAGAACTGTAAGCCTTCTCAAGTCATAACCATCTTTGTCAAAGTCCATTTTAACAAATTAACATGGTTATTAGGAAGATAAGGTCTCAACCACATCATAGTTAAAACTAAGAAATGATGTCATTATTTTGGATGACAGTCTTTGGAAATGGGTTTGAATTATGAAAATAATTTACTTAAGGTAATAGTAAAGCAGTTTGATCAACTCTTTGACATGCTTATGTGTGTGTTGCTGAGGGATGCATGTAAGGTTTATAAAAGCCAAACAGAAGTGTAATAGTCAATTGCTGGATTTTTCCCAACTAAAAATGTTTGTTTTTATATTTCACTATAAATAAGTCTTTTGTTGAAACTAATACACATTGGGATGCAATCATAAATCCTCATGTGTATGAGCTGTAGTATCTATTGTATCCGTAGCAACCTATAGAGCAAGAAATGAAATTTGATATGAACAGTCTTATACAATCATTTGATAGAAAAGTCGAGAGCAGGAGATAATGGATTGCTGCTTTTCTGACTTTCTGTTTTGTCTTTCCTGTTCATTTTCTGGTGCACCCTATTTTATAATTTGTTTGAAAGGTTCACCAACTGGTCCTGGACAGTTGGCTCAGTGCATAGAGCAGGGGTCCCCAAACTTTTCACACAGGGGGCCAGTTCACTGTCCCTCAGACCATTTGAGGGCCAGACTATAAAAAAAACTATGAACAAATCCCTATGCACATTGCACATATCTTATTTTAAAGTAAAAAAAAACAAAACGGGAACAAATACAATATTTAAAATAAAGAACAAGTAAATTTAAATCAACAAACTGACCAATATTTCAATGGTAACTATGGGCCTGCTTTTGGCTAATGAGATAGTCAATGTCCGGTTCCATATTTGTCACTGCTAGCTGTAACAAGTGATATGATGCGCTTCCAGAGCCGTGTTGCGTGCGTCTTGCGTCACCGGAAGTAGTACTGTCCGGTGCACTTTGCGGCACTGCCACATACAGTACTCCAGGATGCATCTGCATCCTGTGCTCCTCTCACCACCAATGAAAGAGGTGCCCCTTCTGGAAGGGTGGTGGGGGCTGGATAAATGGCCTCAGGGGGCCGCATACAGCCCACAGGCCGTAGTTTGGGGGCCCCTGGCATAGAGCATCGGCTCGGCGTGTGGACATCCTGGGTGTGATTCTCAGTCAGGGCACACAAGAGAAGCAACCATCTGCTTCTCTCCCCAAACCTCTCTCCCTTCTTTCTCACTTCCTCTGTTGCAGCCAGTGGCTTGATTGGTTTGAGCATCAGCCCTGGTTGCTGAGAATAGCTCGGCCAATTCAAGCATCTGCCCCAGACCAGGGTTGCCAGGTGGAGCCCAGTCAGGGTGCATGAAGGAGTCTGCAGGAGTCTGTCTTTCTATTTCCCCTCCTCCTTTCACTTAAAAGAAAGAAAGAAAAGTTCGCCAGTAATTATCATGCTGCTGTTTTCAGTTTTGGACTAAGGTGACAGCCAATGAAGAACCATAAGTGAATACATAAATTCAATTCTTAGTTCCCGCAACTCTTGTTTCCCTGGTTAATGTCAATTTTGTCTTCCTTTCCAGCGACATGGAGTGTTTATACAGACAGAGATAAAACCAGGGAGTAGACCAAGAGCACCTAAGGGAACAGAGGTATTACTGAACACTTCAGGGTCGTGCTCATCAGAACAGCCCCAAAAAAGCATAGAAAGGAAATTCAGCGATAAGTAAAATGATCTCACCAGGTCTCTGTCAACAAAATTCCCAGGAGTTGTTAAAGGCTAAATCTCCCTTCTCAGAAACAGACATCAGAGAGGCAGCCAACGCCTGCCCCAGAAGTTCCAAGAGAAGGAAGATTGCTGATGTCTTTCAAACAACTGCAGCAGATGCTGTGATCACCAGGAATGCTCCTTCAAATCTACCAATAAAAACTCAGGATAAATTATCTTCTTCAGTTAAAAACATAATCCTTGGAATGTAGAGAAATTTCAGTATCATCATACAGGCCCTTGTATTTGCTTTTTTGTCTTATCAATAACCTCAGAACATACAATTTACACAAATGGGAGAATGAAAAAAAAGACAGTTACAATATCTGAAATTTTAAGAGCGGTCTCCAATGAATGATGGATTATGAGACATATTTTTATGTCACATTATTTATGAACAATACAACTGTGTTTTGCACAAAAATGAATGTAATTAACAAATGTTATTAATCTTTTAGAGGAGAGGCTCTGTTAGTGATTAGTTGTGGCTCTGGAATCAAACAAATCCGGGTTGGAAAGTTGGCTCTGTCATGTATGGGCTGTGTGACTCTGGGTAAATTACTTGACCTCTCTAGATTTCGGTGTCACCATCTGTAAGATTAGAATAGTGACTTCATAATGTTACTGAACATGAGATTATGCAAATTGATCAATCAATGGATCAATGTAATCACAACATCACTATTACTATACTAAATTTCAATGTAAGGATAATGTTCTTTGGTAAACTTAACATTTCCTCCTTATTCTAAAACTCTGAACCCCTCTCTATGTAATTAAGAATGTAAAAATCTAAAAACATTTCTCCCAGTACAACACACATACACACACACACACCCCCTTAATTCAAAGGCATGGGTACTTAGAATATCAAAATATATCCTAAATCGTGTTCTATTTTACTTAGATCATATCTGGCACTAATTCAAACCTTTGCTTTTTGGCTGAATTTGGTGGGATTAATTCTACCAGCTATTTTGTGTGGACACACAGTGGAAGTAGGTGAAGTTCCCTCTGCTGCCGAAAGATATTTACCAGCCCCCCAAATGTTCATGGAAGTATATCAGTTGCACAGTATTATCTGTCCTATTGGTAAGAATATAGGTATATCTTTATCTCTTTCTCTTCCAGGAAAGAAATTTTAACAGACTACAAAAAAATGAGTGGCATTAGTACATATTTGTGTGTTGGGGACTTCCAGTCCTTACATGGTAGATTAAGGTTAATAGTCAACCCCTTTCATTACAAACACCTTGAAATGCTAAATAAAATTAAACAATAAATATATAATCAAGCTCATAAAACAGAGACATCCACATGTCCCAAAATAGAGAACTTACTTGTTTGTGTATCAATATATATCTTGAAGATCTTTCCCTATCAATACACATAGACTATCTCATTATTTTAAGTCTTCCACATAGTCTTCCATGGTCTAGATCAGTGCTGGTCAACCTGGTCCCTACTGCCCACTAGTGGGCGTTCCAGCTTTCATTGTGGGCAGTAGCGGAGCCACCAAAATATAAATAAAAAGATAGATTTAACTATAGTAAGTTGTTTCATAAAGATTTATTCTGCCAAACTTAGCGAAAATCCAACATAAAGTACTTGGTAAGTAATTATTATTATATGCTTTAACTTGCTGTAACTCTGCTTTATAAACTTTATAAATTAAAGTTACTTCCCTACTTTATAAATCACCATTACTGTGGAACCAGTGGGCGGTTAGAAAATTTTACTACTAACAGATACAAAAGTGGGCGGTAGGTATAAAAAAGTTGACTACCCCTGGTCTAGATATACTCTACAATTGGAGCAGTAAGAATGCAAGCTTTGGTGTGTAGGGAGGGGAGAGGGGGTGGCAGTTAGCAGATTTGGAGAAAGGTCATAAAGGCTAGAAACTTGAATTTTAATCTGCACTGGAATAGCAACAGAATTTTACAACAGGCAAAGTAGAGATTTGGACCTGAAATCTGCATCAACTAGAACCCTCAAACCACTGACCTGTAGGTACAAGGCAGATTGGAGGGACTCCACTCATACCACCAGGCAGATAGCACGCAAGTTCATGTCTGCTTAGAACTATAGTTAGTGAATAAAGTCTTTGTTAGAAAGTACAACCTCAAGCTTGTGCCACGTTCTAGTTTGGTATATGAAATTATATGCAAGACAGCTCATAGGATACAAAATTAGCATAAAATTAATCCTACTTGTAATAACACTAAGGTATCCAACAAAAGCAAATGTAATACTCTATTTCCACAATCCACAGGAAAAAAACAGTCCCTAATAAAGATAAGGTCACAAACAAAAAGTACAAATCCCACAAAGAACTCAGCAAGAGTTTGCAGTACAACAAAGAGGATGATTCAAATCTCAAAACTGGAAAGAACAAAATTAAAACATTTGCAATTTAAAGATTCTTGTCATTCTCCCACTCTGGAAAATTTCATTCTCTAGCCTTTTCTATTATTTCCATCATCCCCTCCATCCTCTCTCTCTTTTCCTTCTGTAACAGCTAGTGCTAAATGAGGGAACACTTAAATTTATCTTCTATGCCTCTTAACTTTTCTCTCATTATCCTTCTGAACAATGCAAGGACCCCTTGACACTAACTTTCTACTAATTTGCTTTTCAGCCATGTCCATTATCTTGCCAAGCCATCTATTGAAATGTATTAAATTTTTAGTATTATATTTTAATTTCCAAGATCTATGCATGCCTCCTAAATACACAAGACTCTTCCTATAGTACAGATATGAGAGCCTCTCTTATCTCCTTAGAATGTTATAAAGTCTTTTGTTTCCTCTCTTAACTCTACTCATTTTCGTGTGTTTCATGCAATGCTTACTTTCTTGGCATTGTACCTTTCTCCTTAAATGTTTAGTGATACTCTTCTTTGATTATGAAATCTCCAGATCCCTATCACTATAAGCTGTGTCTGTCCATTATAGGCTGACTTTGGTCCAGGGTTGGGATATATAGTCAGATAGGATCTGAGGATGATTTGTCTCGTTAGGCTCTTTGGTCCCCCTGAGAACCCATAGCGACTGACTTGCTTTAGCAGACCCAGTGTCTGACTCCATTCATACCACAGCTGCTCACTGCTTAGCACCAGCAGAACAGGGAGGGATGACTGACTTGCTGCTCCGCATGCTGTCCCCTCATTTCTCATATTGATAAATGCCCCAGAGTCATTTCTCCTTCATAATATCCATTGATTCTCGGCATATAGTTCCCTAAGACCTGCCTCCACAGCAGTCATCTCTACACGTCGGATTTTGTTTAGTTTTTCTCTTCCACACATTTGTTCTCTGGCAATACCCTTTTTGAATTTATTAAAAATGTGTTTCTTCTGATAAGTTTCCCTGTCTTTCAATGCTATTAAACTCTATTTTTTGTCTATATCTATTTTTTAGGAGATTTAGTAGGCAATAAACAGTAGATGTGTATATCTGTATGCCATTTGAGTCCATCTCTAATTCCTTTTAAGTAAATCATTTGCAACCTTTGTACTTTAACCATTAATAAACAAACTCTCTGCAATAGGCCTCATAGTTGTCTGACAAACATCACTGAGAACTGATACAGTCCTCTTCCTTAGGGAAGATGTTTTAGTGACAGAGGGTCTGGGCTCAAATAGCCTAGTTAGTAGACCATTACCATAGGCGAGGTTGGTGGTTCTCAACATTTTCAAATAAGAGGACATCTTTTCTGCAGTAAAAAAAAACATTTATGGCCCCTCACAAAATAGCAAGAGAACTTTCAGTATCCATTGTTTGGTAACAAAATGCAATAATGATTTCCAGGCTCAAATCTCTGTTTTTTTAACTGCTAAGGGTGTTATCTCTCTATGATGAATTTCAGAATCTATTAAAATCATCATGGTCTGTCAGTACAGATAGTGCTCTTAAATTTCACAAGAACATCTAAATATTTTCCAAGTAATTCCCTTATCTGGTATTTTAATAGAATAATAGCCTTTACCAAAATACAGGAATTTTTTCAGCTTACTAAACCAAACATAAAAACATGATTATTAATATAATTTAATGTATATTTAAAATTATTTATTAATTTTAGAGGGGGAAGGGAGGAGAGGGGGAGTGGAAAGGGAGAGTCAGAAGGAGATTAAGAGGGAGAGGGAAAGAGAGAGACGATTCAGTGCTTCGCCCTGACATGCACCCACTGGTCGATTCTTGTATGTGCCCTGACCAGGGATTGAACCCACAACCCTGACACATCGGGAGGATGCTCCAACCAATTTAGCTACCTGGTCAGGGAATAATTTAATATTTTAAGAATACTTTAATGAATATGCTAATAGTTTTCAACTTTTAACACTGATATTACTAATACCATAAATTTGTATAATATTTTAAGCTTTAAAGCATTTCCAAATCCATTACCTCATTTGATCCTTATGATAATCCTGTGAGCAGAGCAAATAATATCTCGATTTTAAAGCTAATTATAACCCGAGAGAACTTCAGTGACATCCCTAAGTTTGCAGTTAGCAAGCAATAAAGCCAAGATCAGAACTTTAGTTTCTCAATGCCTACTCCACTTATTTCTAAATGTCAACCAAAAGGACAATGCTGGCCTGTTACAAATGAAAAAACAAGGCCAGTATAAGATATCAAGAAAATAATTTCAGTACTTTTACTGAGATATTATCATTTTACTGCTTTTAGGGATTTAAGATGATCTTTGTTAGACTTTAAAAAATTTTTTATTTACTTACTAATTTTAGAAAGGAAGAGAGAGGGAGAGAGAAACACTGGTTTTTGTTCATTGTTTCACTTACTCGTGCATCTATGGTTGATTCTTTTTTTTTTAATTTTTATTTATTTATTTTTTACAGAGACAGAGAGTGAGTCAGAGAGAGGGACAGTCAGGAACGGGGAGAGATGAGAAGCATCAATCATCAGTCTTTCATTGCGCGTTGTGACACCTTAGTTGTTAATTGATTGCTTTCTCATATGTGCCCTGACCGTGGGCCTTCAGCAGACTGAGTAACCCCTTGCTAGAGCCAGCAACCTTGGGTTCAAGCTGGTGGGCTTTTCCCCAAACCAGATGAGCCCGCACTCAAGCTGGCGGCCTCGGGGTCTCGAACCCGGGTCCTCTGCATCCCAGTCCGACGCTCTATCCACTGAGCCACCGCCTGGTCAGGCTATGGTTGATTCTTGCATGTACTCTGACCGGGAATCAAACCCACAGCCTTGGCCTATCGGGCTGATGCTCTAACCATCTGAGCTACCTGGCCAAGGCTATAAACTTCTGATCACTATAATGGACTAGGTTGATTTGGGAAGTACCTATCATTCCTAACACAGATAAATGTTGATTAAAATGTAACAAAAACATTTGACATGTACAGCTAAATGCTAAAACAAGAAATTGAAATCCTCAGGTGTGAGAAATGAAGAGAATACTGAAGTGGTGAACAAGAGAAGCTAAATAGACAACTTAAGGAATGAAATAAAACATTGAACTTAGGGACAGGGACTCTAATAGCTGAGTGGAAGGGGAGCTGAGGCCCCATGTGCCATGGAGTTGGAGCTGAACAAAGAGCCAGGATGTTAGACAGGCTCTGCTGCTGTGAAAAGTATCTCCTCCTGTTAGCCTGAGAATTAGGGAGGAAGCAGACTGATTACCACTCAGATGACATACCTCCCAAACCACATGCAGGAGTGGGAGTAAAATGTGCCTTCATGAGCAGGGCTAGTTCCCAAGCCAAGAAAGCAACCGAGAAACTGGTTTAAGCCAGGGAAATCTGAAGGACCCTGGTGGAGAGAAATATGAAACTGCCCAAACTAACACTTGACAATCTCGATACATGAGCCACAATGAAAGAAATACCCACAATAAAATGAAAACAAAAAAAAGTATACATATTCAAAAAGAAAAACTTTTAGGGAGGGGGTTAGCAGAATTCACGCCCCAAGAATTACAGACTATAGAGAGAATAGACTATAAAGTAAACATGCATAAAATAATTCAAGATATAAAAGAATACCATAGAAATAGGCATATTGGTTGTGGTGGGGTTGCCTATAGAAATGCTAGAGATAAAAAAATACCACTTTTTAAAAAGTTAACTCAAACAATAGCTTAAGAGAAAATCAGTACATTGGAAGACAGAGCTAAAGAAATATGACAGTATAAACCAGAAAAAGATAAAAAAAGAATCCTGAAAGGAAAATACACGAAGACTAGATGTTACTAAGAGTTTCAGAGGTTATCACAGAAGGAATATAAGGGGGAGAAATGTAAAATACAAATAGCTAGAATAGAGATTACTGCTTGTTACCAACAATGAAATCTCCCCCTCTGCCTTATTAATAGAATCATCCATTTTTAACTGGGAACTGGCTGCCCAAAATAAACCATTATTTCCCCCTTCCTAACAGCTGGTTTGACCATATGACTGTATTATGGGCTATAACCAGAGCCACGTGTGCAACTTCCAGAAATGTCCTTAAAAGGAGGAAGTAGCCCCCTCTGTAAATTTTCCATCCTCGTAGCTGGAATACAGATATTATCATTCAAGTCTGAGTAGAGAATTTATTTGCTGAGAATTGTGAAACAGTAAAATAAAGGGGTCCCTGACCCTCTGATGTCATTAAATGCCACCAGGTAGTCTAACTTATATAAGAAAGAAATAAACTTTATCTTGTATAAGACACTCTGATTTAGAGTTTTTCTATCACTTGCAGCAGAACCTAATCCTAAAATATGCAATGATTGAGAATTTTCTAGGATCAAAGAAAGATGTGAATCTTTAATTAGAAGGAGCAAAATGAACTTTGAGCTAGTACAATGAAATTAAATCCACACATGGACACACAATAGTAAAACCACAGATTATCAAATATAAAGTGAAAACCTTAAAAAGTGAATCAGAGAGAAAAGAGATTCTTAATTTGAAAGGAAAGACAACCATAATGGCAGCAGGCTTCTCAACGATAGATGCAAGAAGATAGTGGAGTAGTATCATGAAAATGCTGAAGGCAAAAATGGTCAACATAGACCTTCACGCTTATCTAAACTGTAATTCAAGAATGAGAACAAAATATGAACATTTTTATACATATGTAGATCAACAATAAGTGCTTATATAATACAGTTTTACAAGGCACTGTTCTATGTGCTTTATATATTTTAAATCACAGTGTTAATTCCCACAACAACACTCTGAGATAGGTGCTGTTAATATTACCATATTAATGATTATAAAACTAAGATACAGGGAGGTTAAGTAACTTGCCAAAAATCACACAGCTAGTAAGTGGCCGCTGATCAGGTTTTGAGCACAGGCATTCTGCTTCGGATGCCATGGTTTTCATTGTTATGCTACCCAGCCTCCATGACTAAGAGAGTTAGCTACTCACAAATCTTCTTTGATATAACTACTAAAAGATATCATTTAAAAGACTGGTATTGGACCAGAAAAGAAATTGTAGGATGCAAGCAGAAAACAAGACAAATTAGCAAATCACAGTAAGTATTAAACTATAAAAATGTTCTTTTATGAAATGATTCTGATTTTAGATTTCAGGGCATTGTTTTCCCTTGTGGCATCTTTATTTGGCAAAAGAAAATATTGGACAACTCTATGTCAGTTCCCCCCAAAATTTTGACAAGTTTCCTGGTACATGAAATCATGAAGTCTGAAAACTATTGATTCAATCTATTATGCAACAAGAGTTGTTTTCTTTTTTATGAAAAAGAAAATTTGCAAGGGTAATTACTAATGTGTCAAGCAAAAAAAATATATTTATTGGTAAAAGGCTATTTTGTTGGGTATTTGTAGTCATAATGTCAGGGTATGCGTGCAACTATTAGTGAGAATCACTATTCTCCCCAAAATGGTCCCATCAGGGAGCATGCTATAAATTAAACTGTTAAAGAATAAAAGAAAAAAAAAACTTTCCACCACAGAAATTCATTGCTAATGTATTAAGATTTGTGGAGAGAATGCTTTGGGTGGATAAATTATATCAAGATGATCTACACTTTTTCCTCCACAATGGTTTTGTTGCCAGAACACAGGTGTCATTAAAACTACCACTAAATCAAAGCCAAAAGGGGACAGGAAAAGACTCCTATCAACATGGCCATCACTGGACACATACATTCTGGCACGTCTACCACTGCTGGCCATCTGACCAAATGTGGTGGGACTGACAAAACAACCATCCAAAAATTTGAGAAGGAGGCTGCTGAGATGGGAAAGAAACCCTTCATGTATGCCTGGGTCTTGAATAAACTGAGAGCCGAACGTGAGCTTGGTATGACCATTGATATCTCCCTGTGATAATTCAAGACCAGCAAGTACTATGTGACCATCACTGACACATAGACTTGGTCAAAATCACAATTACAGGCACATCTCAGGCTGACTGTGCTGTCTGGATTGCTGCTGCTGTTGATGAATTTGAAGCAGGTATCTCTAAGAATGGGCAGACCCGCAACCATGCCTAGAATGCCGGTGGTTAAAGCCAGGCAGGTTCACATTCTATTTGGGGAGACAGTAGAGAAACTGCAGAGTCAGAAAGCATTGGGCCATTACCATTTAATAGAGTCTCACAACAGCAGAATAGCAAACAAGCAGGGGAAAACCTCTTCTCACAGCAGCAGGCAAACAAACAGCATAAAACAGCCCCTCACAGTGGTGGGCAGGCAATCTGCAATCTGCCACCCTGAGGGCAAGCACTGTAACCTCACAGAGACTATACACATGTGGTGGTGCCACGTGCTCATGCACTAATTATGCAAAGTGCAAGTGAGCAAACCTAACACAGCTGGTTTCCTAAAAATACCCTTCCGGCTTACACCCTGGGTGTGAAACAACTGATTGTTGGTGTTAACAAAATGGGGGCCACTGAGCTGCTCTACACTGGAAGAGCTATGAAGAAATTGTTAAAGAAGTCACTACCTACATTAAGAAAATTGGCTACAACCCTGACTGGCAGCATTTGTGCCAATTTCTGCTTGGAATGGTGACAACATGCTGGAGCCTAGTGCTAACATGCTTTGGTTTAAGGCAGTGGTTCTCAAACTTTTTGAAGTCAGGTGCATTTAAAATCCCACAAATAATTGTAGGCGCACTATATAGAAATTTCTGAGAAATATGTTATAATAATTAAGTCAAGTATTAAAGAAAAAGATATAAAGTCCAAGTGTACTTTTATGATAATTAAATGAAATAAATACGACAAAATTAAATTTATTCTGACATTAAAAAACTTTTTTATATTACATTTTTTGAGTTATGCTTTTTAAAATTTGTAAAAAAAGAGGGTTAAAAAATTTAAAAAAGACAAAAAGTTATCTTTTTGTATATATAGATACATTCTTAATAAGATTTAGTAAATTCAGCAGGTCCCAGCACAAATGTGCTAAGTTTTTCATTCTTGTGTTTATGAGAAACATGAGCCTGATTCGTCCTAATGATTTCTTCAATATTTGGGCATCTATTTGAAAGGCAAACTCTCATTTCCTCATCAATACATTGAAGAATTCCTCTCTTTTTATTCTTTAATTGGGTTGAGGGTAGAAAATCCTAATTCATATAAATAAGATGTTGAAAATTGTAGAAAAATGTTCAAGGCTTTTTTAGATATTGCCACATATTCTTCTTTTATAGAAATGCAAAAGGCTTCAAGAGATAATTCCTTATGTTTAATCATCAATCCAAAACCCCCACCATACATACCATCTTAACTTTACACCAAACAAAGGATAGAAGAAACTTGCCTCCAGTCTTTCCGGGGAATATGGGGGATAGTGTAAACAATCCAGCACCACAGCTTAACGGCCTTTTGCAACCTAATCAGGCAAGTGAGGTGGGGGGTTGGGCAGACTGTCAGCTTACAGCCAACTCCCCACACCTCTGTCTCCAAAAATCTAAACTCCAAAAACCCTGTTGTTTTTTGGTTCCCAACAGGCACATATTTCTCTGGAATACCAAAAAAGCGCACCTGGAAATCTTCTAGGGCACACCAGTGTGCCCTGGCGCACATTTTGAAAACCACTGGTTTAAGGGATGGAAAGTGACCCATAAAGATGGCTATACCAGTGGAACCACACAGCATGAAACTCTGGATTGCATCCTGCCACCACTGACAAGACCCTGTGCCTGCCCCTCTAGGACCCTGCAAACTGCAGCTCACAAGCCACATGCGGCTCTTTGGCCCCTTGAGTGTGGCTCTTCCACAAAATACCACATGCGGGCGCTACCTTGATAAGGAATATATCTACCTATATAGTTTAAGTTTAAAAAATTTGGCTCTCAAAAGAAATTTCTATCATTGTACTGTTGATATTTGGCTCTGTTGACTAATGAGTTTGCCAACCACTGCTCTAGGATGTCTACATAATTGGTGGTATTGGTACTGTCCTATGGGCTGAGTGGAGACCCGTGTTCTCAAACCTGGCATGTTGATTACCTTTGTTTCAGTCAATGTTACAACTGAAGTAAAAGTCTATTAAAATGCACTGTGAAGCATTGAGTGAAGCTCTTCTCAGGGGCAACGTGGGCTTCAGTGTCAAGAATGTGTCTGCCAAAGATATTCATTGTGGCAATGTGTCTGCTGACAGCCAAAATGACCCAGCAATGGAAGGAGGCAGCTGGCTTCACAGCTCAAGTGATTATCCTGAAACATCCAGGCCAAATCGGTGCAGGATACGCACCTGTGCTGGATTGTCACACAGCTCACAGTGCTCGCTAATTCACTGAGCTGAAGGAGAACATTGAACATCATCCTGGAAAAAAGCTGGAGGACAGCTCAAAGTTTTTGAAATCTGGTGGAGCTACCGTCATTAACATGGTTCCTGGCAAGCCCACTGCATTGAGAGCTTCTCTGATTATCCTCCTCTGGGCTGTTTTGCTGTTTGTGACATGAGACATATGGTTGCTGTGGGTGTCATCAAAGCAGTGGACAAGAAGGCAGCCGGAGCTAGCTGAGTCACCAAGTCTGCCCAGAAAGCTCAGAAAGCTAAACAAATATTATCCTCAATACCTGCCACCACAGTCTTAACCAGTGGTGATTAAGAACTATGATATTTGTTTCAGAACTGTTTGTCTCAGTTGGCCATTTAAGTTTAACAAGAAAAGACTGGTTAATGATTATAAAGCATCATAAAACCTTCAGAACGAAAGGAGAATGTTTTGTGGATCATTTGGGGTTTATTTTTGTGTGTGTGGTAATTTTTAAGTTATTAACTTTTAAAATCGGTATGTTTTAACAGTATGTTTTACTTGACCAAAAATCTGTCACAAAATTTTGAGACCCATTAAAACAAAGTTTAGTGAGAGGAAAAAAAAGATGATACACAATATTTCAGCCAGTGCTGAAGCCAATGCGGCTGCATGCCCATCAAAGTCAAAGATGGATAACCACACTGAACACCTCCGAAAGAGTGAATTTCTTCATTATAAAATTTTCTTCAAATGAGGTTGTAAACTACTTTTTGCCATTTTGTAGATTGAAGATGCCTAATGGTTTACTCTTATGTAACTTTATAGGTCACATGATTTCTTCATTCTCTAGTCAACTCTGCACTAGAAGGAGACACCCAAAAATGTTCCCCAGGGTTCTTAGCTCTTTGTTTCACAATCACAAGCTAATGAGTTGAAGACATGTGTGAGCTAATGGAATTTTCTTGGCTGAAATCTTAATTGTAGCTCTCACAGAAATTAAATTTCTATTGTAGTTAAGTTCTATAAATGCTATTTCATTTTTAGGGTGCTTTTGTTTTTGTTTCTCTATAGCAGCAGCAGCTTTTATTTTTTTGTTGTACATGGAGTTGGACATTGAAGGTATTTTTAAGAGTCAACCTGTAGTCAAATTCCCTTAGCCTATGATATCCAGGAAGTACAATTTTGTGTACAATAATTCCTATATACACCAAAAATGTCACTGAGCCACAAAAACAAAAGGAAAATCCCTATTAGAAGTCTGCCTGCCTGTAGAAGGTCCTCCAATTGATTTTAATATTGGGCTTCTACAACCCTAATACACTCTGGTGTAGTAAAGGATAAACCTTGCTCAAAGAGAGGTCTCACCTTTGACCTTGGCTCCTGTGAGTTAACTTCTAAGATATTGGAATATCCCACCTGATAAGAGTATCTTTGTTTACGTGGGGGGCCTTAGACCATGCCAGATGGTCTATGCTAACAATGTGATTTATTGTGGTGGGTCTTGGCCACACAGTATTATTAGCTTGACCTCTGGAGAGGACAGAGACTAAGGTCAGCCATGTGGGCAGTCAACCATGATGATATGACCAAGCTCAGTAAATACTCTGGACACCAACACTCAGGTAAGAATCCTAGTTGGCAATATTCCATGTGTATGATCACATATTAGTGAGAAAAGTTAGCACTGTCTACAACTCCACTGGGAAAGGACAGCTGGAAACTTAGGCCCTGTGTTCCTCTTTCCTTTGTTGATTGGAACCTCGATCCTTTCACCGTCGTACATCATACATACCCATGAGTATAAGACTCGTGGGTATGAGTGAGTTCTGTGAGTCCTTCTAGAAAGTTATCAAACCTGTTGGTGCCCTTGGGGACCTTCAAACTTGCAGTTGGTGTCAAAATGAGGGTGGTTGTGTAGACTCTCAAACTTGCAATGCTGATTTGATTGTTGTGAGGATTAAGCAAGATGATGAAGTATATAGTGAAACTCCTTGGAAACATGACGTCTCTCACTATTTTAGATGGAGCTGAAATATTTGCTAGAAGAGGTTAATAATAAATTGTATTTGTTTAGCTATAAAAATGTTTTCACGTACTTTCATTCAAGTAATTCTGAGAAATTTAAGGACAAAGAATTAATTCTACTGCCATTAATCTCATTATGGAACTATGAAATGGCCCAAAGAAGAACTCTACATTAATCACTAATTCTTTTATTTATTTAATCAATCCTAATAAAAGGTCATTTAGGCCTCAGAGTGGTACTCACTATTTCTGGCCTATGGTATAAGGCCCTCTCTTATTAACTTTCTTTAACTCTGCCCATAGCTTCCTAATAATTCCTTTGTTAAATTCTCCCCATTCATCCCCTCTGAATGACCACAATTTGCTGGCTGGATCTGACCAATGCAGTGATTGACATAGAGCAATATGCATTATGAATCTTCTTAACACTGAGCTCCAGGTTATAACTGTGAATTGGTTAAAGTAGACACTTGAAATGCATTTGTCATCCCTAGATATGGGGTGTAATGATATTCTTCTTGGTTTGAACCTTTAGCAAGAAACATGAAAAATATGTCTTATTATTGGACACTTCATTTTTTTCTCACTTCCAATCACTGAGAAACAGTGTCTGACACCTGTGGCCTCAGTAATGGGGATTTTGGCCCAGTATGTCTGTCTTAGAGTAGAACCTTGACAGCCACTAAGATGCTTTGAACTTCTGTGTCATACCTTTTGGTTTGCCAGTAACCTGCCTCTACATCTTACCGTAAATTCAAATGTCCTCAGAGACCAAGCACGTAACCTAAACATGTGAAGACCCTGGGCAGTGGAATAAAAATCAAGCAGTTCTGATTCCTAGTATGTCAGAATAAAGAAGACTTTGAAAATTCACTTTTTCATAAAAGAAATTAGAACATTGGCAAAAATTGTCAAAACCAACTGTTTCAATAATTTGGAAATTAGCCAAAGCCTTACTGCACTTGAAAGAGTATTTATTCAATAATGGCTGAATCTCTGGGAGAAGAGTGAGTTTGTGGTGTTTCAACTAGTACTATTCCCACTTCAATCCCCAAAAAGAATAAAATACTTAGAAATAACTTTTTTTAAAAGTACAATAATTTTACACTGAAAACTATAACATATTATTAAAAGAAACTTATTATCTAAACTAATGCAAAGCCATTATGTGTTTGTGGATTAGAGCAGTTAATATTAAAATGGCAACACTCCCCAAAGTGATTTATAGAATCAACACAACACCTATCAAAATCCCAGGTGCCATTTTGCCAAAATGAAAGCTGATCCTAAAATTCATACGGAGATGCAAGGAGCTCAGAATAGCCAAAAAATCTTGAAAAAGTAAAACAAAATTGGAGGGCTCACAGTTCCCAATTTTGAAATGTACCACAAAGCTATAGTAAATCAAAGCAGTATATTTTGTACTATTGTAAGAATAAATATATAGAGCAATGAAATAGAATTAAGATTACAGAAGTAAACTCATACAGCTATGGTCAATTGATTTTCAACAAGGGTTCCAAGACAATTCAATGGGGAAAGAATGGTCTTTTCATCAAAGGTGCTAGACAACTGGGTAACTACACGTGAAAGAATAGATTTGGACCTCTTCTTTACAGCTTACAAAAATTAATTCAAAATGGGCCTAAATGTAAGAGTGAAAACTATAAAACATAGGTATAAATCTTTATCAACTTGGATTAGATAATGATTTCTAATATGTGACAACTAAAACACAAGAAACAAAAGAAAACATAGATAAGTTGAACTTCATCATAATTAAAAACTTGTGCTTCAGAGAACATTGTAAAAAAAAGTGAAGAGTCAACCCCATGGAGAAAATATTTGTAAACATGTAAGAGATTTGTATTCAAAACATATAAACATATCATAAAATGAACAATAAAAAATGCCCAATTCAAAGGACCTGAACAGGCACATTTCCCAAGAAGACATATAGATGACCAACAGATAAATGAAAAAAAATGCTCAACTTCACTAGCCATAAGGAAAATCCAAATCAAAACCACAATGAGATACCACTTCTTACCTGTTAGATTTGTTATTATCAATAAGACAAGAAATAATAAGTTGGAGAGGCTGTGGAGAAAAAGGAACCCTCTTTTATTGCTGGTGGGAATATAAACTGGTACAGCCACTATGGAAGACAGTATGAGGGTTCCTCAGAAATTAAGCAGAGTTACCATTGACCCAGCAATCCCACTTCTGGGCATCTACCCAAAAAATTTGAAAGCACTTCTTTGTAAAATATGCTTATTGCAGCATTATTCACAATAGCCAAGACATAGAAACAACCTAAGTGTCCTTCACTGGATGGTTGGATAAAGAAGAGGTGGCACATATATACAACAGAAAACTATCCGCCATAAAACATAATGTAATATTGCCATTTGCAACAAATGGATGGACCTTAGGAGTACCATGTTAAGTGAAATAAGTCAGAAAGAAAAGGACAAGAGCCATATGGCTTCATTCATCTGTGGGACATAAAACAGAAAGCAACAAACAAACTCACAGACATAGACAATAGTACAGTAGTCACCAGAGGAGAAGGGAGTGGGGGAAAAACGAAAAGGGTAAAGGGGATCAAATACATGATGACAGAAGAGGACTAGACTTGGGTAGTGAGCACACAATACAGTATCCAGCTAATGTATTGTACAACTGTATACCTGAAATTTATATAGCATTTTTAACCAATGTTACCCCAATAAGTTTAATTAAAAATGAAAGAATTTTACACCATTAAAAATACGCAATTAAAAAATGGGCAAAGGATTTGAATAAACATTTTTTTAAGGAAGCTATTCAAATGGCCAATAGACGTACAAAAAGATTCCCAACATCATGGGTTATTAGGGAAATGCAAATCATACCCACAATGAAATACCACTTCATAACCCCTAGGGTGGCAAAATCAAAAAGAGGACAAGAGTGTTATTGAGGACGTGGAGAAACTGGAACTCTCATTCATTGCTGGTAGGATTATAAAATGGTGCAGCCACTTTAAAACCATTTTTGCAGTTCTTCAAAAAGTAAAGTTAACCACAGAATTACCTAGGACCCAGTGATCTCACTAACAGGTATGTATCCAAGAAAATGGAAAATATATGTCCGAACAAAAACTTGTACACAAATGTTCATAGCACCAGTATTTATAATGGGCAGAAAGTAGAAACAACCCAAATGTCCATCAATTTATGAATGAATGAACAAAAGGCATAAAAAGGAATGAACTAAGGATGCATGCTACAACATGGACAAACATTGAAAATATTATACTAAGTGAAAGAAGACAGATGTAAAAGGCCAGAAGCTGTATAATTCCATTGATGGGAAATGTCCAAAACAGTCAAATTCATAGAGACAAAAAATAGATTAGTGGTTGTGGGGACCTGGAGGCAGGAGACGGGGAACAGCTGCTAATGGGCACAGGTTTCTTTCTGAGGTGACGAAAATGTTCTGCAACTGATGGTGATGAATGCACAACTTTGTACTAAAAACCACTGAATTCTACACTTTAATAGTGAATTTTTATTGCATATGAATCATCTCAAAATCATTTATTAAAAAAAGACAATAGGCGGTGCTTAAATCTATAAAAAAAAAACTATGGAATCCAGGCCCCTTCTCAAGATACTGTGGTTCAGAAACATTTTAAACATAGGCCATAACAAATAAAATACCACTGCTGTCAGAGTCAGAACTTAGGCCTCAAGTGTGCATTCTCTAAGAAAGTCTTTGTTTCTTCACACCAACCTCCTGACACATACTGGCCTCCCGACGGGGAAGGGGCCCCACAGTGAGAGGCTTTCCCTCTGCAGTGGGTTACACCTCCTACCACCCACTTTTTTTGTCTCCTACTGTAGAACCTGGTCAGGAGAGCACATGAGAGCTTGGGGGTGTTTCCCTAACCAGGTTCACCCTTGTCTGACCTGCCCATGCTTTATCTGGGAATACTGATTCCAACTCCACTCCGGTAGGGTGGCTCAACTAAGTCTAGCTCAACTGTTCGTCCAACCTTCTCGGAAATTTCGAATCCTCTGAAAACCAAGCCCCAGCTTCCCCAGGAGCTGTTCAATCACTCTAATGTTCCTTATTCACCTCTGTGCTGCATACTTTATGCACAGGAAGCGGACCTGGCCACAAGACTCTTCAACCATCACACCAGGTCATACAACAGTATTCCTCTCATAATAAGCACTTAAGTTCTGAGCTTACGAAAAAAATAAAATAAAACCAACATAGACAAAACTTT